>NW_027310600.1:0-2500 GCF_047496795.1 Chiloscyllium punctatum
AGGGCAAAGCTGCTGCACGCCTCGTGATACTCCGCGGGCGACATGGTGGCGGTGATCCTGCCTCCGTCGCTGCGGTGCGTTGGGGCACGCATCGCCTCTTGGGCGCCCTGTTTTTTTTCAACCAATAGATGTATGTCTCTGCGGGCCGCACCAGGCTGGTGCTCCCCACAGCTTCACGCCACCCTGCTCCGCCCGCACGCCGGCGTGCAGGTGGCTGCTGCTAAAGGTGGGGAGTGTATGTGCGGTCCGGGTGGCTTTCCTCTGGCGAGGGAGAGACCTTAAGCAAACTCAGAGACAAATCTTGACGGTCGATCACTCGTAAAAATAAAACGTGACAAACTTTGTGTTGGTTCAAGTACGAAAGGATCTCTGTCGGCTTGGGGGTACGCCCGTTTCCGTTTCAACTTGTCTCGCGAGGGTGGTTTCGGGGCCAGCAGGAGAGCTCGTCGGGGTAGCAGGCCCTGCAGCCGTGGTCACCGCCAAACCCCCACAACTCGAGCAAGTGAAAAAAAAAGTAACAGGAGCGAAAGCATCTCTGTCGGCTTGGGGGTACGCCCGTTTCCGTTTCAACTTGTCTCGCGAGGGTGGTTTCGGGGCCAGCAGGAGAGCTCGTCGGGGTAGCAGGCCCTGCAGCCGTGGTCACCGCCAAACCCCCACAACTCGAGCAAGTGAAAAAAAAAAGTAACAAATAAGAAAGGATCGTCGGCTTGGGGGTACGCCCGTTTCCGTTTCAACTTGTCTCGCGAGGGTGGTTTCGGGGCCAGCAGGAGAGCTCGTCGGGGTAGCAGGCCCTGCAGCCGTGGTCACCGCCAAACCCCCACAACTCGAGCAAGTGAAAAAAAAAAGTAACAAATAAGAAAGGATCGTCGGCTTGGGGGTACGCCCGTTTCCGTTTCAACTTGTCTCGCGAGGGTGGTTTCGGGGCCAGCAGGAGAGCTCGTCGGGGTAGCAGGCCCTGCAGCCGTGGTCACCGCCAAACCCCCACAACTCGAGCAAGTGAAAAAAAAAAGTAACAAATAAGAAAGGATCTCTGTCGGCTTGGGGGTACGCCCGTTTCCGTTTCAACTTGTCTCGCGAGGGTGGTTTCGGGGCCAGCAGGAGAGCTCGTCGGGGTAGCAGGCCCTGCAGCCGTGGTCACCGCCAAATCCCCACAACTCGAGCAAGTGAAAAAAAAAGTAACAAATAAGAAAGGATCGTCGGCTTGGGGGTACGCCCGTTTCCGTTTCAACTTGTCTCGCGAGGGTGGTTTCGGGGCCAGCAGGAGAGCTCGTCGGGGTAGCAGGCCCTGCAGCCGTGGTCACCGCCAAACCCCCCACAACTGTTGGGCGCCTACCTGCGCGGGGCAGGAGGACACTTTCCGATTTCAAATCTCCGTTTGCCGAGTCCACCCCGAACGCACGCGGGCGGGCGGGTTCGCATCACCCTTCGTCACAAGGGGCGAAGCCCGTTCCACCGTCTCGTCAGTAGTGCCGACCGGTCTGTGATCGACGAGGGGAGCCACACCAGGTCCGGCCCTGCTGCTTGGCGGCACCGCGTCGTCGGGAGCTCGCGACAGACGGAGGGTTTCGGTGTACTCTCCAGCCACGGGAAACGAAGCCGGTGATGCAGGCGCCGGTCTTTCGCTCCCAAATCGGCTGGGTTTACATCGTTGCTATCTAGTCACGCTCCCTTCAAACCCGACGGGGGTACCTATTCCCCTCACCCGTCTGTGCGTATACAGCCTCTTTGCACTTGCGGGATGGGGGTGGTGGTTTAAAGACTCTCGAGTTGCCGCCCGTCGGTCTCCGAGCTCCGTGCAGTAGTGATCCCCAGCGAACTGCCAGCAGGGCGAACGAGCGATCCCGCTCTCGGTCGGGGCGCCTGGCGTCGATCGGTGGTCGGTGGCTTGCGGGCAAGCTGCGCTGTGAGTGTGGGAACGAGTATGACGAGCCGTTGCCGCGACTCCCAGTCCACCTCGGCGGTGGCTGGGCCGGGCGGGCGTCTGCTCGGGCGAGTGCCGCCCCCGCCTCCTCGCAGGAAGTCCGCTCGCCGACACGCCGCCACGTGCACGCGTCAGTGACGCTGCCGAACCGATGGCCGGTGCCCGTTCCCGCCTCTGCTTTTCCTAGGGCAAAGCTGCTGCACGCCTCGTGATACTAGGCGGGCGACATGGTGGCGGTGATCCTGCCTCCGTCGCTGCGGTGCGTTGGGGCACGCATCGCCTCTTGGGCGCCCTGTCCTCCTCCCCCCAATAGACGTATGTTTCTGCGGGCCGCACCAGGATGGTGCTCCCCATCGCTTCACGCCACCCTGCTCCGCCCGCACGCCGGCGTGCAGGTGGCTGTAGCTCAAGGTGGGGAGCGTATGTGCGGTCCGGGTCGCTTTCCTCTGGCGAGGGAGAGACCTAAAACAAACTCAGACAACTCTTGACGGTGGATCACTCGGCTCGTGCGTCGATGACGAACGCAGCTAGCTGCGAGAATTAATGTGAATTGCAGGACACATTGATCATCGACACTTT
>NW_027310600.1:10000-25000 GCF_047496795.1 Chiloscyllium punctatum
TAACCACTGACACTTAGAATTTTTTCGGGTTGGTATAAATCAGTAACCACTGACACTTAGAATATTTTCGGGTTGGTATAAATCAGTAACCACTGACACTTAGAATTTTTTCGGGTTGGTATAAATCAGTAACCACCGACACTTAGAATTTTTTCGGCTCAGTAGAAATCAGTAACCAAGCGCATTTTTGAATTGGTTACTGATTTCTCCGTTCGAGTTGCGGCTGCGGTTGGCTTCAAATAGTGGTGGGGGCTTAATTATCGCCGAGGGGAGCATGTCCCGGTGGTGTGGCCGAGGATGGAGTGCCTTTTGAAGGGGGTGTTTCTGAATTTGGACCCTTTTTGAGTTGCATGGCCGGATGGGTGTGGTTTTGAAGGGTGTGTCTGTCTGGAGTGGCACCGGCGTTGGTGTGAGGCTGAGGGTGGGCGTTCGGTTCCTGGTTAGGGATAGGGAAAGGGTGAGACTTAGCTTTAGTGCTCGTGCCCCCGATTTTGGTAATGTTTGACGTCAATTTTCCAAGGAGGCGAATGCAAGGCTTCAGAGGGACTTTGAGTGTTCGGGGGCGGGGTAGCTCAGCCGGATTTGCCCCGGCGGTTCTGCGGACGGTGTTGACTTCGAGGGCGGACCGGCCCCCGTGTTCAGTCCGAATATCGTGCATTGTTAACGGCGGGAAGTGTTCCAAAAGGGAATGGGATTGAATGTGACTGCTGAAGCCGACTTTGAGACCTGTAACGCGGGTAGCTCAGCCGGATTTGACCCGGCGGTTCTGGCGACGGTCTCGCCTTCGAGGGGGGAGCGCCCCGCGTGTTCAGGCCGAATTTTGTGCATTTCCATCGGCGGGAAGAGGTCCAAACGGGAATGGGATTGAATGTGACTGCTGAAGCCGACATTGAGACCTCTAACGCGGGTAGCTCGGCAGGATTTGACCCGGCGGTTCTGCCGAAGGTCTCACCTTCGAGGGGGGAGCGTCCCGCGTGTTCAGGCCGAATATCGTGCATTGTTAACGGCGGGAAGTGTTCCAAACGTGAATGGGATTGAATGTGACTGCTGAAGCCGACATTGAGACCTCTAACGCGGGTAGCTCGGCCGGATTTGACCCGGCGGTTCTGGCGACGGTCTCGCCTTCGAGGGGGGAGCGTCCCGCGTGTTCAGGCCGAATTTTGTGCATTTCCATCGGCGGGAAGAGGTCCAAACGGGAATGGGATTGAATGTGACTGCTGAAGCCGACATTGAGACCTCTAACGCGGGTAGCTCGGCCGGATTTGACCCGGCGGTTCTGCCGAAGGTCTCACCTTCGAGGGGGGAGCGTCCCGCGTGTTCAGGCCGAATATCGTGCATTGTTAACGGCGGGAAGTGTTCCAAAAGGGAATGGGATTGAATGTGACTGCTGAAGCCGACATTGAGACCTCTAACGCGGGTAGCTCGGCCGGATTTGACCCGGCGGTTCTGGCGACGGTCTCGCCTTCGAGGGGGGAGCGTCCCGCGTGTTCAGGCCGAATTTTGTGCATTTCCATCGGCGGGAAGAGGTCCAAACGGGAATGGGATTGAATGTGACTGCTGAAGCCGACATTGAGACCTCTAACGCGGGTAGCTCGGCCGGATTTGACCCGGCGGTTCTGCCGAAGGTCTCACCTTCGAGGGGGGAGCGTCCCGCGTGTTCAGGCCGAGTTTTGTGCATTTCCATCGGCGGGAAGAGGTCCAAACGGGAATGGGATTGAATGTGACTGCTGAAGCCGACATTGAGACCTCTAACGCGGGTAGCTCGGCCGGATTTGACCCGGCGGTTCTGCCGAAGGTCTCAGCTTCGAGGGGGGAGCGCCCACCGTGTACAGGCCGATTTTCATGCATTTCCAACCGTGGGAAGGGGTCCGAAAGGGGATGGGGGTGAACGTGACTGCTCAACCCGACTTTGAGACCTCTAACGCGGGTAGCTCAGCCGGATTTGACCCGGCGGTTCTGGCGACGGTCTCGCCTTCGAGGGGGGAGCGTCCCGCGTGTTCAGGCCGAATTTTGTGCATTTCCATCGGCGGGAAGAGGTCCAAACGGGAATGGGATTGAATGTGACTGCTGAAGCCGACATTGAGACCTCTAACGCGGGTAGCTCGGCCGGATTTGACCCGGCGGTTCTGCCGAAGGTCTCACCTTCGAGGGGGGAGCGTCCCGCGTGTTCAGGCCGAATTTTGTGCATTTCCATCGGCGGGAAGAGGTCCAAACGGGAATGGGATTGAATGTGACTGCTGAAGCCGACATTGAGACCTCTAACGCGGGTAGCTCGGCCGGATTTGACCCGGCGGTTCTGCCGAAGGTCTCACCTTCGAGGGGGGAGCGCCCACCGTGTACAGGCCGATTTTCATGCATTTCCAACCGTGGGAAGGGGTCCGAAAGGGGATGGGGGTGAACGTGACTGCTCAACCCGACTTTGAGACCTGTAACGCGGGTAGCTCAGCCGGATTTGACCCGGCGGTTCTGGCGACGGTCTCGCCTTCGAGGGGGGAGCGTCCCGCGTGTTCAGGCCGAATTTTGTGCATTTCCATCGGCGGGAAGAGGTCCAAACGGGAATGGGATTGAATGTGACTGCTGAAGCCGACATTGAGACCTCTAACGCGGGTAGCTCGGCCGGATTTGACCCGGCGGTTCTGCCGAAGGTCTCACCTTCGAGGGGGGAGCGTCCCGCGTGTTCAGGCCGAATTTTGTGCATTTCCATCGGCGGGAAGAGGTCCAAACGGGAATGGGATTGAATGTGACTGCTGAAGCCGACATTGAGACCTCTAACGCGGGTAGCTCGGCCGGATTTGACCCGGCGGTTCTGCCGAAGGTCTCACCTTCGAGGGGGGAGCGCCCACCGTGTACAGGCCGATTTTCATGCATTTCCAACCGTGGGAAGGGGTCCGAAAGGGGATGGGGGTGAACGTGACTGCTCAACCCGACTTTGAGACCTGTAACGCGGGTAGCTCAGCCGGATTTGACCCGGCGGTTCTGGCGACGGTCTCGCCTTCGAGGGGGGAGCGCCCCGCGTGTTCAGGCCGAATTTTGTGCATTTCCATCGGCGGGAAGAGGTCCAAACGGGAATGGGATTGAATGTGACTGCTGAAGCCGACATTGAGACCTCTAACGCGGGTAGCTCGGCAGGATTTGACCCGGCGGTTCTGCCGAAGGTCTCACCTTCGAGGGGGGAGCGCCCACCGTGTACAGGCCGATTTTCATGCATTTCCAACCGTGGGAAGGGGGCCGAAAGGGGATGGGGGTGAATGTGACTGCTCAACCCGACTTTGAGGCATCTAACCCGGGTAGCTCAGCCGGGTTTGACCCGGCGGTTCTGCCGACTGCCTCGCCTTCGAGGGGGGAGCGTCCCCCGTGTACAGGCCGATTTTCATGCATTTCGAACCGTGGGAAGTGGCCCAAAAGGGGATGGGGGTGAATGTGACTGCTCAACCCGACTTTGGCGCTTCCGAGCCGGGTAGCCCGGCCGGGTTTGACCCGGCGGTTCTGCCGTCGGTCTCGCCTTCGAGGGCGGAGCCTCCCCCGTGTACAGGCCGATTTTCATGCATTTGCAACGGTGGGAAGTTGCCCAAAAGTCGATGGGAGTGAATGTGACTGCTCAACCCGACTTTGAGACTTTTAAGCCGGGTAGCTCAGCCGGGTTTGACCCGGCGGTTCTGCCGACGGTCTCGCCTTCGAGGGGGGAGCCTCCCCCGTGTACAGGCCGATTTTCGTGCATTTCCAACGGTGGGAAGAGGTTCAAAAGGGGATGGGAGTGAATGTGACTGCTCAACCCGACTCTGAGGCTTCTAACCCGGGTAGCTCGGCCGGGTTTGATCCGGCGGTTCTGCCGACGGTCTCGTCTTCGAGGCCGGTGCCTCCCCCGTGTACAGGCCGATTTTCGTGCATTTCCAACGGTGGGAAGTGGTCCAAAAGGGAATGGGGGTGGACGTGTCTGCTCATACCGACTTTGAGACTTGTAAGCCGGGTAGCTCAGCCGGGTTTGACCCGGCGGTTCTGCCGACGGTCTCGCCTTCGAGGGGGGAGCCTCCCCCGTGTACAGGCCGATTTCCGTGCATTTCCAACGGTGGGAAGAGGTTCAAAAGGGGATGGGAGTGAATGTGACTGCTCAACCCGACTCTGAGGCTTCTAACCCGGGTAGCTCGGCCGGGTTTGATCCGGCGGTTCTGCCGACGGTCTCGTCTTCGAGGCCGGTGCCTCCCCCGTGTACAGGCCGATTTTCGTGCATTTCCAACGGTGGGAAGAGGTTCAAAAGGGGATGGGGGTGAATGCGACTGCTCAACCCGACTCTGAGGCTTCTAACCCGGGTAGCCCGGCCGGGTTTGACCCGGCGGTTCTGCCGTCGGTCTCGCCTTCGAGGGCGGAGCCTCCCCCGTGTACAGGCCGATTTTCATGCATTTGCAACGGTGGGAAGTTGCCCAAAAGTCGATGGGAGTGAATGTGACTGCTCAACCCGACTTTGAGACTTTTAAGCCGGGTAGCTCAGCCGGGTTTGACCCGGCGGTTCTGCCGACGGTCTCGCCTTCGAGGGGGGAGCCTCCCCCGTGTACAGGCCGATTTTCGTGCATTTCCAACGGTGGGAAGAGGTTCAAAAGGGGATGGGAGTGAATGTGACTGCTCAACCCGACTCTGAGGCTTCTAACCCGGGTAGCTCGGCCGGGTTTGATCCGGCGGTTCTGCCGACGGTCTCGTCTTCGAGGCCGGTGCCTCCCCCGTGTACAGGCCGATTTTCGTGCATTTCCAACGGTGGGAAGTGGTCCAAAAGGGAATGGGGGTGGACGTGTCTGCTCATACCGACTTTGAGACTTGTAAGCCGGGTAGCTCAGCCGGGTTTGTTCCGGCGGTTCTGCCGACGGTCTCGTCATCGAGGGGGGAGCCTCCCCCGTGTCCAGGCCGATTTTCATGCATTTCCAACCGTGGGAAGTGGTCCAAAAGGGAATGGGGGTGAATGTGACTGCTCATACCGACTTTGAGACTTTTAAGCCGGGTAGCTCAGCCGGGTTTGACCCGGCGGTTCTGCCGACGGTCTCGCCTTCGAGGGGGGAGCGTCCCCCGTGTTCAGGCCGAATTTTGTGCATTTCGAACCGTGGGAAGTTGCCCAAAAGTCGATGGGAGTGAATGTGACTGCTCAACCCGACTTTGAGACTTGTAAGCCGGGTAGCTCAGCCGGGTTTGACCCGGCGGTTCTGCCGACGGTCTCGTCTTCGAGGCGGGTGCCTCCCCCGTGTACAGGCCGATTTTCATGCATTTCGTACCGTGGGAAGCGGTCCAAAAGGGGATGGGAGTGAACGTGACTGCTCATACCGACTTTGGCGCTTCCGAGCCGGGTAGCTCAGCCGGGTTTGACCCGGCGGGTCTGCCGACGGTCTCGCCTTCGAGGGGGGAGCGTCCCCCGTGTTCAGGCCGAATCTTGTGCATTTCGAACCGTGGGAAGTTGCCCAAAAGTCGATGGGAGTGAATGTGACTGCTCAACCCGACTTTGAGACTTGTAAGCCGGGTAGCTCAGCCGGGTTTGACCCGGCGGTTCTGCCGACGGTCTCGTCTTCGAGGCGGATGCCACCCCCGTGTACAGGCCGATTTTCGTGCATTTCCAACCGTGGGAAGTGGTCTAAAAGTCGATGGGAGTGAACGTGACTGCTCAACCCGACTCTGAGGCTTCTAACCCGGGTAGCTCGGCCGGGTTTGACCCGGCGGTTCTGCCGACGGTCTCGTCTTCGAGGCGGGTGCCTCCCCCGTGTACAGGCCGATTTTCGTGCATTTCGAACCGTGGGAAGTGGTCTAAAAGTCGATGGGAGTGAACGTGACTGCTCAACCCGACTTTGAGACTTGTAAGCCGGGTAGCTCAGCCAGGTTTGACCCGGCGGTTCTGCCGACGGTCTCGCCTTCGAGGGCGGACCCTCCCCCGTGTACAGGCCGGTTTTCGTGCATTTCGAACCGTGGGAAGTGATCCAAAAGGGAATGGGGGTGAACGTGACTGCCCAACCCGGCTTTGAGACTTGTAAGCCGGGTAGCTCAGCCGGGTTGGACCCGGCGGTTCTGCCGACGGTCTCGACTTCGAGGCGGGTGCCTCCCCCGTGTACAGGCCGATTTTCATGCATTTGCAACGGTGGGAAGTTGCCCAAAAGTCGATGGGAGTGAATGTGACTGCTCAACCCGACTTCGAGACTTGTAAGCCGGGTAGCTCAGCCGGGTTTGACCCGGCGGTTCTGCCGACGGTCTCGCCTTCGAGGGGGGAGCCTCCCCCGTGTACAGGCCGATTTTCGTGCATTTCCAACGGTGGGAAGAGGTTCAAAAGGGGATGGGAGTGAATGTGACTGCTCAACCCGACTTTGGCGCTTCCGAGCCGGGTAGCTCAGCCGGGTTTGACCCGGCGGGTCTGCCGACGGTCTCGTCTTCGAGGCGGGTGCCTCCCCCGTATACAGGCCGATTTTCATGCATTTCGAACCGTGGGAAGTGGTCCAAAAGGGAATGGGGGTGGACGTGTCTGCTCATACCGACTTTGAGACTTGTAAGCCGGGTAGCTCAGCCGGGTTTGTTCCGGCGGTTCTGCCGACGGTCTCGTCTTCGAGGCGGGTGCCTCCCCCGTGTACAGGCCGATTTTCGTGTATTTCGAACCGTGGGAAGTGGTCCAAAAGGGGATGGGAGTGAATGTGACTGCTCAACCCGACTTTGGCGCTTCCGAGCCGGGTAGCTCAGCCGGGTTTGACCCGGCGGGTCTGCCGACGGTCTCGTCTTCGAGGCGGGTGCCTCCCCCGTATACAGGCCGATTTTCATGCATTTCGAACCGTGGGAAGTGGTCCAAAAGGGAATGGGGGTGGACGTGTCTGCTCATACCGACTTTGAGACTTGTAAGCCGGGTAGCTCAGCCGGGTTTGATCCTGCGGTTCTGCCGACGGTCTCGCCTTCGAGGGGGGAGCCTCCCCCGTGTTCAGTCCGATTTCCATGCATTTCCAACCGTGGGAAGTTGCCCAAAAGGGGATGGGAGTGAATGTGACTGCTCAACCCGACTTTGGCGCTTCCGAGCCGGTTAGCACAGCCGGGTTTGACCCGGCGGTTCTGCCGACAGTCTCCTCTTCGAGGCGGGTGCCTCCCCCGTGTACAGGCCGATTTCCGTGCATTTCGAACCGTGGGAAGTGGTCCAAACGTCGATGGGAGTGAATGTGACTGCTCAACCCGACTTTGGCGCTTCCGAGCCGGGTAGCTCAGCCGGGTTTGACCCGGCGGTTCTGCCGACGGTCTCGTCTTCGAGGCGGGTGCCTCCCCCGTGTACAGGCCGATTTTCATGCATTTGGAACCGTGGGAAGTGGTCCAAAAGGGAATGGGGGTGGACGTGACTGCTCATACCGACTTTGAGACTTGTAAGCCGGGTAGCTCGGCCGGGTTTGACCCGGCGGTTCTGCCGACGGTCTCGCCTTCGAGGGGGGAGCCTCCCCCGTGTTCAGTCCGATTTTCGTGCATTTCCCACGGTGGGAAATGGTATCTTTCATTACGGGGACAAGGGTCTGAAGCGGTGAAGTCAGTAACCGGCATAGTTAAGGAAAGGGTTCGAATTTTCTCAACAGTACGAAAAAAGTGAGCAGGGAAGCTAGAGAAGGTGTCAGTGAGTCCCAAACGAGTGAACCGCAAAACTTAGGGAAATGCCCGAAAGCGTTTTAAAGGGTGAAATCGGGAACGAGGAAATGATGGGAAAGTGCCTGAAAGTGCTAAATGAGTAAACAGAAAAACGAAGAAAAATGTTTGAAAAGAAGAAGTGAGTAACCAGGAAAACTTAGAAAAATGTTCAAAACGAAGAAATCAGTAACCAGGAAAACTTAGAAAAATGATCAAAAAGAAGAAATGAGTAACCAGGAAAACTTAGAAAAATGTTTAAAAAGAAGAAATCAGTAACCAGGAAAACTTAGGAAAATGTTTAAAAAGAAGAAATCAGTAACCAGAAAAACTGCGAAAAATGTTTAAAAAGAAGAAATGAGTAACCAGAAAAACTTAGAAAAATGTTTAAAAAGAAGAAATCAGTAACCAGGAAAACTTAGAAAAATGTTTAAAAAGAAGAAATCAGTAACCAGGAAAACTTAGAAAAATGTTTAAAAAGAAGAAATCAGTAACCAGGAAAACTTAGAAAAATGTTATAAAAGAAGAAGTGAGTAACCAGAAAAACTTAGAAAAATGTTTAAAAAGAAGAAATCAGTAACCAGAAAAACTGCGAAAAATGTTTAAAAAGAAGAAATCAGTAACCAGACAAACTGCGAAAAATGTTTAAAAAGAAGAAATCAGTAACCAGGAAAACTTAGAAAAATGTTTAAAAAGAAGAAGTGAGTAACCAGAAAAACTTAGAAAAATGTTTAAAAAGAAGAAATCAGTAACCAGAAAAACTTAGAAAAATGTTTAAAAAGAAGAAATCAGTAACCAGAAAAACTGCGAAAAATGTTTAAAAAGAAGAAATCAGTAACCAGGAAAACTTAGAAAAATGTTTAAAAAGAAGAAATCAGTAACCAGAAAAACTGCGAAAAATGTTTAAAAAGAAGAAATCAGTAACCAGGAAAACTTAGAAAAATGTTTAAAAAGAAGAAATCAGTAACCAGAAAAACTTAGAAAAATGTTTAAAAAGAAGAAATGAGTAACCAGAAAAACTTAGAAAAATGTTTAAAAAGAAGAAATCAGTAACCAGAAAAACGGCGAAAAATGTTTAAAAAGAAGAAATCAGTAACCAGAAAAACTTAGAAAAATGTTTAAAAAGAAGAAGTGAGTAACCAGAAAAACTTAGAAAAATGTTTAAAAAGAAGAAATGAGTAACCAGAAAAACTTAGAAAAATGTTTAAAAAGAAGAAATCAGTAACCAGAAAAACTTAGAAAAATGTTTAAAAAGAAGAAATGAGTAACCAGAAAAACTTAGAAAAATGCTTAAAAAGAAGAAATCAGTAACCAGAAAAACGGCGAAAAATGTTTAAAAAGAAGAAATCAGTAACCAGAAAAACGGCGAAAAATGTTTAAAAAGAAGAAATCAGTAACCAGACAAACTGCGAAAAAATGTTTAAAAAGAAGAAATCAGTAACCAGAAAAACTGCGAAAAATGTTTAAAAAGAAGAAATCAGTAACCAGGAAAACTTAGAAAAATGTTTAAAAAGAAGAAATGAGTAACCAGGAAAACTTAGAAAAATGTTTAAAAAGAAGAAATGAGTAACCAGGAAAACTTAGAAAAATGTTTAAAAAGAAGAAATCAGTAACCAGAAAAACTTAGAAAAATGTTTAAAAAGAAGAAGTGAGTAACCAGAAAAACTTAGAAAAATGTTTAAAAAGAAGAAATGAGTAACCAGAAAAACGTTTAAAAAGAAGAAATCAGTAACCAGAAAAACTTAGAAAAATGTTTAAAAAGAAGAAGTGAGTAACCAGAAAAACTTAGAAAAATGTTTAAAAAGAAGAAATCAGTAACCAGAAAAACTGCGAAAAATGTTTAAAAAGAAGAAATCAGTAACCAGACAAACTGCGAAAAATGTTTAAAAAGAAGAAATCAGTAACCAGGAAAACTTAGAAAAATGTTTAAAAAGAAGAAGTGAGTAACCAGAAAAACTTAGAAAAATGTTTAAAAAGAAGAAATCAGTAACCAGAAAAACTTAGAAAAATGTTTAAAAAGAAGAAATCAGTAACCAGAAAAACTGCGAAAAATGTTTAAAAAGAAGAAATCAGTAACCAGGAAAACTTAGAAAAATGTTTAAAAAGAAGAAATCAGTAACCAGAAAAACTGCGAAAAATGTTTAAAAAGAAGAAATCAGTAACCAGGAAAACTTAGAAAAATGTTTAAAAAGAAGAAATCAGTAACCAGAAAAACTTAGAAAAATGTTTAAAAAGAAGAAATGAGTAACCAGAAAAACTTAGAAAAATGTTTAAAAAGAAGAAATCAGTAACCAGAAAAACGGCGAAAAATGTTTAAAAAGAAGAAATCAGTAACCAGAAAAACTTAGAAAAATGTTTAAAAAGAAGAAGTGAGTAACCAGAAAAACTTAGAAAAATGTTTAAAAAGAAGAAATGAGTAACCAGAAAAACTTAGAAAAATGTTTAAAAAGAAGAAATCAGTAACCAGGAAAACTTAGAAAAATGTTTAAAAAGAAGAAATCAGTAACCAGAAAAACTGCGAAAAATGTTTAAAAAGAAGAAATCAGTAACCAGGAAAACTTAGAAAAATGTTTAAAAAGAAGAAATCAGTAACCAGAAAAACTTAGAAAAATGTTTAAAAAGAAGAAATGAGTAACCAGAAAAACTTAGAAAAATGTTTAAAAAGAAGAAATCAGTAACCAGAAAAACTTAGAAAAATGTTTAAAAAGAAGAAGTGAGTAACCAGAAAAACTTAGAAAAATGTTTAAAAAGAAGAAGTGAGTAACCAGAAAAACTTAGAAAAATGTTTAAAAAGAAGAAATGAGTAACCAGAAAAACTTAGAAAAATGTTTAAAAAGAAGAAATCAGTAACCAGAAAAACTTAGAAAAATGTTTAAAAAGAAGAAATGAGTAACCAGAAAAACTTAGAAAAATGCTTAAAAAGAAGAAATCAGTAACCAGAAAAACGGCGAAAAATGTTTAAAAAGAAGAAATCAGTAACCAGAAAAACGGCGAAAAATGTTTAAAAAGAAGAAATCAGTAACCAGACAAACTGCGAAAAAATGTTTAAAAAGAAGAAATCAGTAACCAGAAAAACTGCGAAAAATGTTTAAAAAGAAGAAATCAGTAACCAGGAAAACTTAGAAAAATGTTTAAAAAGAAGAAATGAGTAACCAGGAAAACTTAGAAAAATGTTTAAAAAGAAGAAATGAGTAACCAGGAAAACTTAGAAAAATGTTTAAAAAGAAGAAATCAGTAACCAGAAAAACTTAGAAAAATGTTTAAAAAGAAGAAATCAGTAACCAGAAAAACTTAGAAAAATGTTTAAAAAGAAGAAATGAGTAACCAGAAAAACTTAGAAAAATGTTTAAAAAGAAGAAATGAGTAACCAGAAAAACTTAGAAAAATGTTTAAAAAGAAGAAATCAGTAACCAGAAAAACGGCGAAAAATGTTTAAAAAGAAGAAGTGAGTAACCAGAAAAACTTAGAAAAATGTTTAAAAAGAAGAAATGAGTAACCAGAAAAACGTTTAAAAAGAAGAAATCAGTAACCAGAAAAACTTAGAAAAATGTTTAAAAAGAAGAAATGAGTAACCAGAAAAACTTAGAAAAATGTTTAAAAAGAAGAAATCAGTAACCAGAAAAACGGCGAAAAATGTTTAAAAAGAAGAAATCAGTAACCAGAAAAACGGCGAAAAATGTTTAAAAAGAAGAAATCAGTAACCAGACAAACTGCGAAAAATGTTTAAAAAGAAGAAATCAGTAACCAGAAAAACTTAGAAAAATGTTTAAAAAGAAGAAATCAGTAACCAGGAAAACTTGGAAAAAAACACTTAGAAAAATTTTCAGCAAAGTGTGAAAAATATTCTAAGTGTCAGCGGAGGAAAATGCTGCAGCATCGGGAAAGATTCGCAAACTTACACCGAACATGTGCTCCGAAGTGCCGGAGGAATTGGGTGAATTGAGCCCGGCAAATGGCCAGCTGTCGTTTTGTGCCTGCAGCCCGAAAACTTTAACTTTGTCTGTCGCGGAAGTCCGGACCGAGAAAAATCCAAACGGTTTTGACCGGACCGAGTTCCAGACCGATGCAGTCAAATTTGGAATTCAGACCCATTCAGTGCCACTTGTAGTTTTTCCGCAGTGAGGTTGGCGGGGTACCCGGAGATATATGGGAACACGATTTTTAGAACAAAATGGCGGCGCGGGACCGTTCTGAAAGGCATCCGAAAAACGGTTCCACGGGCATAGCACTTTAATGACAGGTATGAGTGCATGCCGGAGAGCTCTTGGAAGTCGAATTTTTGACACTTTGTCAATTTTTTGACAGATTTGACAAACTCTTTCTGTCTGTTCTAAGAGTCAGTCAGAGACTTGTGCGGCGGTCTTTTGACACTATTGGAGGGCGGGCAAACCCCACGTTGACTCCGGCCGTCCCTCCACAGGCGCTCGTGTCCAAAATGAAGGCGAGAGACGCGAGTGGCCTGGTTCCCTTGGGTGTTGCCAAGAAGGCTGCGGGCTGACCGTTGCCTGAGCACTCCCTAAAGCCTCTTGTGATGAGAGCAGACCTCGCCTGCCGCACGACCGGCTCTGGGAGTCGTTGGGCCGCTATTTGTGAATAGTCTGGTCCTCCTCTGCCACCCGGACAAGCGCGATGGCTCTGCCGCCCTGCGGTGCTCGTCACCCAGGTTTGGGGAACACGATACTCGTAACAAAAATAAAAGGCGGCTCGGGACCTGCAGGCGAAAGGGGTCCCGTGGTGCTAAGCACGTCGACTTCGGGTCTCGGTGCAAGCCGGAGAGCTCACGGAAGTCTAAAGTTTTCGGCACGTGGTCGAATCTTTTCAAAGGCTTACCCGGCTCTTTCCGTCCATTCTGAGAGTAAGTCAGAGGCCGGTGCGGAGGTCTCTTGACAATCGGAGGGGGTGGTGGCCCTCCGCAGGCGCTCGTGTCGAAAATGAAGGCGAGAGACGCGAGTGGCCTGGTTCCCCTGGGTGTTGCCAGGAAGGCTGCGGGCTGACCCTTGCCTGAGCACTCCCTAAAGCCTCTTGTGATGAGAGCAGACCTCGCGCGCCGCACGACCGGCTCTGGGAGTCGTTGGGCCGCTATCTGTGAATAGTCTGGTCCTCCTCTGCCACCCGGCCAAGTGCGATGGCTCTGCCGCCCTGCGGTGCTCGTCACGCAGGTATGGGGCACACGATGCTCGTAACAGCAAATAAAGGCGGCTCGGGACCTGCAGGCGAAAGGGGTCCCGTGGTGCTTAGCACGTCGACTTCGGGTCTCGGTGCAAGCCGGAGAGCTCACGGAAGTCTAAAGTTTTCGGCACGTGGTCGAATCTTTTGAAAGGCTTACCCGGCTCTTTCCGTCCATTCTGAGAGTCAGTCAGAGGCCGGTGCGGCGGTCTATTGACGACCGGAGGCTCCCATGGGTGTTGCGATGAGGGTGGAGGGCACAGAACCTTGCCTTAGCACTCCCTAATAAAGCCTCTTGTGAAGAGAGCAGACCTCGCGCGCCGCACGACCGGCTCTGGGAGTCGTTGGGCCGCTATCTGTGAATAGTCGGGTCCTCCTCTGCCACCCGGCCAAGTGCGATGGCTCTGCCGCCCTGCGGTGCTCGTCACGCAGGTATGGGGCACACGATGCTCGTAACAGCAAATAAAGGCGGCTCGGGACCTGCAGGCGAAAGGGGTCCCGTGGTGCTTCGCACGTCGACTTCGGGTCTCGGTGCAAGCCGGAGAGCTCACGGAAGTCTAAAGTTTTCGGCACGTGGTCGAATCTTTTGAAAGGCTTACCCGGCTCTTTCCGTCCATTCTGAGAGTCAGTCAGAGGCCGGTGCGGCGGTCTATTGACGACCGGAGGCTCCCATGGGTGTTGCGATGAGGGTGGAGGGCACAGAACCTTGCCTTAGCACTCCCTAATAAAGCCTCTTGTGAAGAGAGCAGACCTCGCGCGCCGCACGACCGGCTCTGGGAGTCGTTGGGCCGCTATCTGTGAATAGTCGGGTCCTCCTCTGCCACCCGGCCAAGTGCGATGGCTCTGCCGCCCTGCGGTGCTCGTCACGCAGGTATGGGGCACACGATGCTCGTAACAGCAAATAAAGGCGGCTCGGGACCTGCAGGCGAAAGGGGTCCCGTGGTGCTTCGCACGTCGACTTCGGGTCTCGGTGCAAGCCGGAGAGCTCACGGAAGTCTAAAGTTTTCGGCACGTGGTCGAATCTTTTGAAAGGCTTACCCGGCTCTTTCCGTCCATTCTGAGAGTCAGTCAGAGGCCGGTGCGGCGGTCTATTGACGACCGGAGGCTCCCATGGGTGTTGCGATGAGGGTGGAGGGCACAGAACCTTGCCTTAGCACTCCCTAATAAAGCCTCTTGTGAAGAGAGCAGACCTCGCGCGCCGCACGACCGGCTCTGGGAGTCGTTGGGCCGCTATCTGTGAATAGTCGGGTCCTCCTCTGCCACCCGGCCAAGTGCGATGGCTCTGCCGCCCTGCGGTGCTCGTCACGCAGGTATGGGGCACACGATGCTCGTAACAGCAAATAAAGGCGGCTCGGGACCTGCAGGCGAAAGGGGTCCCGTGGTGCTTCGCACGTCGACTTCGGGTCTCGGTGCAAGCCGGAGAGCTCACGGAAGTCTAAAGTTTTCGGCACGTGGTCGAATCTTTTGAAAGGCTTACCCGGCTCTTTCCGTCCATTCTGAGAGTCAGTCAGAGGCCGGTGCGGCGGTCTATTGACGACCGGAGGCTCCCATGGGTGTTGCGATGAGGGTGGAGGGCACAGAACCTTGCCTTAGCACTCCCTAATAAAGCCTCTTGTGAAGAGAGCAGACCTCGCGCGCCGCACGACCGGCTCTGGGAGTCGTTGGGCCGCTATCTGTGAATAGTCGGGTCCTCCTCTGCCACCCGGCCAAGTGCGATGGCTCTGCCGCCCTGCGGTGCTCGTCACGCAGGTATGGGGCACACGATGCTCGTAACAGCAAATAAAGGCGGCTCGGGACCTGCAGGCGAAAGGGGTCCCGTGGTGCTTCGCACGTCGACTTCGGGTCTCGGTGCAAGCCGGAGAGCTCACGGAAGTCTAAAGTTTTCGGCACGTGGTCGAATCTTTTGAAAGGCTTACCCGGCTCTTTCCGTCCATTCTGAGAGTCAGTCAGAGGCCGGTGCGGCGGTCTATTGACGACCGGAGGCTCCCATGGGTGTTGCGATGAGGGTGGAGGGCACAGAACCTTGCCTTAGCACTCCCTAATAAAGCCTCTTGTGAAGAGAGCAGACCTCGCGCGCCGCACGACCGGCTCTGGGAGTCGTTGGGCCGCTATCTGTGAATAGTCGGGTCCTCCTCTGCCACCCGGCCAAGTGCGATGGCTCTGCCGCCCTGCGGTGCTCGTCACCCAGGATTCCAACCCGGACCTGCGAGCGTGGTGCGAGGGGCG
>NW_027310600.1:37500-52500 GCF_047496795.1 Chiloscyllium punctatum
AATCAGTAACCACCGACACTTAGAATATTTTCGAGTTGGTATAAATCAGTAACCACTGACACTTAGAATTTTTTCGAGTTGGTATAAATCAGTAACCACTGACACTTAGAATATTTTCGGGTTGGTATAAATCAGTAACCACCGACACTTAGAATATTTTCGAGTTGGTATAAATCAGTAACCACTGACACTTAGAATATTTTCGACTTGGTATAAATCAGTAACCACTGACACTTAGAATATTTTCGGGTTGGTATAAATCAGTAACCACCGACACTTAGAATATTTTCGAGTTGGTATAAATCAGTAACCACCGACACTTAGAATTTTTTCGAGTTGGTATAAATCAGTAACCACTGACACTTAGAATATTTTCGGGTTGGTATAAATCAGTAACCACCGACACTTAGAATATTTTCGAGTTGGTATAAATCAGTAACCACTGACACTTAGAATTTTTTCGAGTTGGTATAAATCAGTAACCACTGACACTTAGAATATTTTCGACTTGGTATAAATCAGTAACCACTGACACTTAGAATATTTTCGGGTAGGTATAAATCAGTAACCACCGACACTTAGAATATTTTCGAGTTGGTATAAATCAGTAACCACCGACACTTAGAATTTTTTCGAGTTGGTATAAATCAGTAACCACTGACACTTAGAATTTTTTCGGGTTGGTATAAATCAGTAACCACCGACACTTAGAATATTTTCGAGTTGGTATAAATCAGTAACCACTGACACTTAGAATTTTTTCGGGTCGGTATAAATCAGTAACCACTGACACTTAGAATTTTTTCGAGTTGGTATAAATCAGTAACCACTGACACTTAGAATATTTTCGGGTTGGTATAAATCAGTAACCACTGACACTTAGAATTTTTTCGACTTGGTATAAATCAGTAACCACTGACACTTAGAATTTTTTCGGGTTGGTATAAATCAGTAACCACTGACACTTAGAATATTTTCGGGTTGGTATAAATCAGTAACCACTGACACTTAGAATTTTTTCGGGTTGGTATAAATCAGTAACCACCGACACTTAGAATTTTTTCGGCTCAGTAGAAATCAGTAACCAAGCGCATTTTTGAATTGGTTACTGATTTCTCCGTTCGAGTTGCGGCTGCGGTTGGCTTCAAATAGTGGTGGGGGCTTAATTATCGCCGAGGGGAGCATGTCCCGGTGGTGTGGCCGAGGATGGAGTGCCTTTTGAAGGGGGTGTTTCTGAATTTGGACCCTTTTTGAGTTGCATGGCCGGATGGGTGTGGTTTTGAAGGGTGTGTCTGTCTGGAGTGGCACCGGCGTTGGTGTGAGGCTGAGGGTGGGCGTTCGGTTCCTGGTTAGGGATAGGGAAAGGGTGAGACTTAGCTTTAGTGCTCGTGCCCCCGATTTTGGTAATGTTTGACGTCAATTTTCCAAGGAGGCGAATGCAAGGCTTCAGAGGGACTTTGAGTGTTCGGGGGCGGGGTAGCTCAGCCGGATTTGCCCCGGCGGTTCTGCGGACGGTGTTGACTTCGAGGGCGGACCGGCCCCCGTGTTCAGTCCGAATATCGTGCATTGTTAACGGCGGGAAGTGTTCCAAAAGGGAATGGGATTGAATGTGACTGCTGAAGCCGACTTTGAGACCTGTAACGCGGGTAGCTCAGCCGGATTTGACCCGGCGGTTCTGGCGACGGTCTCGCCTTCGAGGGGGGAGCGCCCCGCGTGTTCAGGCCGAATTTTGTGCATTTCCATCGGCGGGAAGAGGTCCAAACGGGAATGGGATTGAATGTGACTGCTGAAGCCGACATTGAGACCTCTAACGCGGGTAGCTCGGCAGGATTTGACCCGGCGGTTCTGCCGAAGGTCTCACCTTCGAGGGGGGAGCGTCCCGCGTGTTCAGGCCGAATATCGTGCATTGTTAACGGCGGGAAGTGTTCCAAACGTGAATGGGATTGAATGTGACTGCTGAAGCCGACATTGAGACCTCTAACGCGGGTAGCTCGGCCGGATTTGACCCGGCGGTTCTGGCGACGGTCTCGCCTTCGAGGGGGGAGCGTCCCGCGTGTTCAGGCCGAATTTTGTGCATTTCCATCGGCGGGAAGAGGTCCAAACGGGAATGGGATTGAATGTGACTGCTGAAGCCGACATTGAGACCTCTAACGCGGGTAGCTCGGCAGGATTTGACCCGGCGGTTCTGCCGAAGGTCTCACCTTCGAGGGGGGAGCGTCCCGCGTGTTCAGGCCGAATATCGTGCATTGTTAACGGCGGGAAGTGTTCCAAAAGGGAATGGGATTGAATGTGACTGCTGAAGCCGACATTGAGACCTCTAACGCGGGTAGCTCGGCCGGATTTGACCCGGCGGTTCTGGCGACGGTCTCGCCTTCGAGGGGGGAGCGTCCCGCGTGTTCAGGCCGAATTTTGTGCATTTCCATCGGCGGGAAGAGGTCCAAACGGGAATGGGATTGAATGTGACTGCTGAAGCCGACATTGAGACCTCTAACGCGGGTAGCTCGGCAGGATTTGACCCGGCGGTTCTGCCGAAGGTCTCACCTTCGAGGGGGGAGCGTCCCGCGTGTTCAGGCCGAGTTTTGTGCATTTCCATCGGCGGGAAGAGGTCCAAACGGGAATGGGATTGAATGTGACTGCTGAAGCCGACATTGAGACCTCTAACGCGGGTAGCTCGGCCGGATTTGACCCGGCGGTTCTGCCGAAGGTCTCAGCTTCGAGGGGGGAGCGCCCACCGTGTACAGGCCGATTTTCATGCATTTCCAACCGTGGGAAGGGGTCCGAAAGGGGATGGGGGTGAACGTGACTGCTCAACCCGACTTTGAGACCTCTAACGCGGGTAGCTCAGCCGGATTTGACCCGGCGGTTCTGGCGACGGTCTCGCCTTCGAGGGGGGAGCGTCCCGCGTGTTCAGGCCGAATTTTGTGCATTTCCATCGGCGGGAAGAGGTCCAAACGGGAATGGGATTGAATGTGACTGCTGAAGCCGACATTGAGACCTCTAACGCGGGTAGCTCGGCCGGATTTGACCCGGCGGTTCTGCCGAAGGTCTCACCTTCGAGGGGGGAGCGTCCCGCGTGTTCAGGCCGAATTTTGTGCATTTCCATCGGCGGGAAGAGGTCCAAACGGGAATGGGATTGAATGTGACTGCTGAAGCCGACATTGAGACCTCTAACGCGGGTAGCTCGGCCGGATTTGACCCGGCGGTTCTGCCGAAGGTCTCACCTTCGAGGGGGGAGCGCCCACCGTGTACAGGCCGATTTTCATGCATTTCCAACCGTGGGAAGGGGTCCGAAAGGGGATGGGGGTGAACGTGACTGCTCAACCCGACTTTGAGACCTGTAACGCGGGTAGCTCAGCCGGATTTGACCCGGCGGTTCTGGCGACGGTCTCGCCTTCGAGGGGGGAGCGTCCCGCGTGTTCAGGCCGAATTTTGTGCATTTCCATCGGCGGGAAGAGGTCCAAACGGGAATGGGATTGAATGTGACTGCTGAAGCCGACATTGAGACCTCTAACGCGGGTAGCTCGGCCGGATTTGACCCGGCGGTTCTGCCGAAGGTCTCACCTTCGAGGGGGGAGCGTCCCGCGTGTTCAGGCCGAATTTTGTGCATTTCCATCGGCGGGAAGAGGTCCAAACGGGAATGGGATTGAATGTGACTGCTGAAGCCGACATTGAGACCTCTAACGCGGGTAGCTCGGCCGGATTTGACCCGGCGGTTCTGCCGAAGGTCTCACCTTCGAGGGGGGAGCGCCCACCGTGTACAGGCCGATTTTCATGCATTTCCAACCGTGGGAAGGGGTCCGAAAGGGGATGGGGGTGAACGTGACTGCTCAACCCGACTTTGAGACCTGTAACGCGGGTAGCTCAGCCGGATTTGACCCGGCGGTTCTGGCGACGGTCTCGCCTTCGAGGGGGGAGCGTCCCGCGTGTTCAGGCCGAATTTTGTGCATTTCCATCGGCGGGAAGAGGTCCAAACGGGAATGGGATTGAATGTGACTGCTGAAGCCGACATTGAGACCTCTAACGCGGGTAGCTCGGCCGGATTTGACCCGGCGGTTCTGCCGAAGGTCTCACCTTCGAGGGGGGAGCGTCCCGCGTGTTCAGGCCGAATTTTGTGCATTTCCATCGGCGGGAAGAGGTCCAAACGGGAATGGGATTGAATGTGACTGCTGAAGCCGACATTGAGACCTCTAACGCGGGTAGCTCGGCCGGATTTGACCCGGCGGTTCTGCCGAAGGTCTCACCTTCGAGGGGGGAGCGCCCACCGTGTACAGGCCGATTTTCATGCATTTCCAACCGTGGGAAGGGGTCCGAAAGGGGATGGGGGTGAACGTGACTGCTCAACCCGACTTTGAGACCTGTAACGCGGGTAGCTCAGCCGGATTTGACCCGGCGGTTCTGGCGACGGTCTCGCCTTCGAGGGGGGAGCGCCCCGCGTGTTCAGGCCGAATTTTGTGCATTTCCATCGGCGGGAAGAGGTCCAAACGGGAATGGGATTGAATGTGACTGCTGAAGCCGACATTGAGACCTCTAACGCGGGTAGCTCGGCAGGATTTGACCCGGCGGTTCTGCCGAAGGTCTCACCTTCGAGGGGGGAGCGCCCACCGTGTACAGGCCGATTTTCATGCATTTCCAACCGTGGGAAGGGGGCCGAAAGGGGATGGGGGTGAATGTGACTGCTCAACCCGACTTTGAGGCATCTAACCCGGGTAGCTCAGCCGGGTTTGACCCGGCGGTTCTGCCGACTGCCTCGCCTTCGAGGGGGGAGCGTCCCCCGTGTACAGGCCGATTTTCATGCATTTCGAACCGTGGGAAGTGGCCCAAAAGGGGATGGGGGTGAATGTGACTGCTCAACCCGACTTTGGCGCTTCCGAGCCGGGTAGCCCGGCCGGGTTTGACCCGGCGGTTCTGCCGTCGGTCTCGCCTTCGAGGGCGGAGCCTCCCCCGTGTACAGGCCGATTTTCATGCATTTGCAACGGTGGGAAGTTGCCCAAAAGTCGATGGGAGTGAATGTGACTGCTCAACCCGACTTTGAGACTTTTAAGCCGGGTAGCTCAGCCGGGTTTGACCCGGCGGTTCTGCCGACGGTCTCGCCTTCGAGGGGGGAGCCTCCCCCGTGTACAGGCCGATTTTCGTGCATTTCCAACGGTGGGAAGAGGTTCAAAAGGGGATGGGAGTGAATGTGACTGCTCAACCCGACTCTGAGGCTTCTAACCCGGGTAGCTCGGCCGGGTTTGATCCGGCGGGTCTGCCGACGGTCTCGTCTTCGAGGCCGGTGCCTCCCCCGTGTACAGGCCGATTTTCGTGCATTTCCAACGGTGGGAAGTGGTCCAAAAGGGAATGGGGGTGGACGTGTCTGCTCATACCGACTTTGAGACTTGTAAGCCGGGTAGCTCAGCCGGGTTTGACCCGGCGGTTCTGCCGACGGTCTCGCCTTCGAGGGGGGAGCCTCCCCCGTGTACAGGCCGATTTCCGTGCATTTCCAACGGTGGGAAGAGGTTCAAAAGGGGATGGGAGTGAATGTGACTGCTCAACCCGACTCTGAGGCTTCTAACCCGGGTAGCTCGGCCGGGTTTGATCCGGCGGTTCTGCCGACGGTCTCGTCTTCGAGGCCGGTGCCTCCCCCGTGTACAGGCCGATTTTCGTGCATTTCCAACGGTGGGAAGAGGTTCAAAAGGGGATGGGGGTGAATGCGACTGCTCAACCCGACTCTGAGGCTTCTAACCCGGGTAGCCCGGCCGGGTTTGACCCGGCGGTTCTGCCGTCGGTCTCGCCTTCGAGGGCGGAGCCTCCCCCGTGTACAGGCCGATTTTCATGCATTTGCAACGGTGGGAAGTTGCCCAAAAGTCGATGGGAGTGAATGTGACTGCTCAACCCGACTTTGAGACTTTTAAGCCGGGTAGCTCAGCCGGGTTTGACCCGGCGGTTCTGCCGACGGTCTCGCCTTCGAGGGGGGAGCCTCCCCCGTGTACAGGCCGATTTTCGTGCATTTCCAACGGTGGGAAGAGGTTCAAAAGGGGATGGGAGTGAATGTGACTGCTCAACCCGACTCTGAGGCTTCTAACCCGGGTAGCTCGGCCGGGTTTGATCCGGCGGGTCTGCCGACGGTCTCGTCTTCGAGGCCGGTGCCTCCCCCGTGTACAGGCCGATTTTCGTGCATTTCCAACGGTGGGAAGTGGTCCAAAAGGGAATGGGGGTGGACGTGTCTGCTCATACCGACTTTGAGACTTGTAAGCCGGGTAGCTCAGCCGGGTTTGACCCGGCGGTTCTGCCGACGGTCTCGCCTTCGAGGGGGGAGCCTCCCCCGTGTACAGGCCGATTTCCGTGCATTTCCAACGGTGGGAAGAGGTTCAAAAGGGGATGGGAGTGAATGTGACTGCTCAACCCGACTCTGAGGCTTCTAACCCGGGTAGCTCGGCCGGGTTTGATCCGGCGGTTCTGCCGACGGTCTCGTCTTCGAGGCCGGTGCCTCCCCCGTGTACAGGCCGATTTTCGTGCATTTCCAACGGTGGGAAGAGGTTCAAAAGGGGATGGGGGTGAATGCGACTGCTCAACCCGACTCTGAGGCTTCTAACCCGGGTAGCCCGGCCGGGTTTGACCCGGCGGTTCTGCCGTCGGTCTCGCCTTCGAGGGCGGAGCCTCCCCCGTGTACAGGCCGATTTTCATGCATTTGCAACGGTGGGAAGTTGCCCAAAAGTCGATGGGAGTGAATGTGACTGCTCAACCCGACTTTGAGACTTTTAAGCCGGGTAGCTCAGCCGGGTTTGACCCGGCGGTTCTGCCGACGGTCTCGCCTTCGAGGGGGGAGCCTCCCCCGTGTACAGGCCGATTTTCGTGCATTTCCAACGGTGGGAAGAGGTTCAAAAGGGGATGGGAGTGAATGTGACTGCTCAACCCGACTCTGAGGCTTCTAACCCGGGTAGCTCGGCCGGGTTTGATCCGGCGGTTCTGCCGACGGTCTCGTCTTCGAGGCCGGTGCCTCCCCCGTGTACAGGCCGATTTTCGTGCATTTCCAACGGTGGGAAGTGGTCCAAAAGGGAATGGGGGTGGACGTGTCTGCTCATACCGACTTTGAGACTTGTAAGCCGGGTAGCTCAGCCGGGTTTGTTCCGGCGGTTCTGCCGACGGTCTCGTCATCGAGGGGGGAGCCTCCCCCGTGTCCAGGCCGATTTTCATGCATTTCCAACCGTGGGAAGTGGTCCAAAAGGGAATGGGGGTGAATGTGACTGCTCATACCGACTTTGAGACTTTTAAGCCGGGTAGCTCAGCCGGGTTTGACCCGGCGGTTCTGCCGACGGTCTCGCCTTCGAGGGGGGAGCGTCCCCCGTGTTCAGGCCGAATTTTGTGCATTTCGAACCGTGGGAAGTTGCCCAAAAGTCGATGGGAGTGAATGTGACTGCTCAACCCGACTTTGAGACTTGTAAGCCGGGTAGCTCAGCCGGGTTTGACCCGGCGGTTCTGCCGACGGTCTCGTCTTCGAGGCGGGTGCCTCCCCCGTGTACAGGCCGATTTTCATGCATTTCGTACCGTGGGAAGCGGTCCAAAAGGGGATGGGAGTGAACGTGACTGCTCATACCGACTTTGGCGCTTCCGAGCCGGGTAGCTCAGCCGGGTTTGACCCGGCGGTTCTGCCGACGGTCTCGCCTTCGAGGGGGGAGCGTCCCCCGTGTTCAGGCCGAATCTTGTGCATTTCGAACCGTGGGAAGTTGCCCAAAAGTCGATGGGAGTGAATGTGACTGCTCAACCCGACTTTGAGACTTGTAAGCCGGGTAGCTCAGCCGGGTTTGACCCGGCGGTTCTGCCGACGGTCTCGTCTTCGAGGCGGATGCCACCCCCGTGTACAGGCCGATTTTCGTGCATTTCCAACCGTGGGAAGTGGTCTAAAAGTCGATGGGAGTGAACGTGACTGCTCAACCCGACTCTGAGGCTTCTAACCCGGGTAGCTCGGCCGGGTTTGACCCGGCGGTTCTGCCGACGGTCTCGTCTTCGAGGCGGGTGCCTCCCCCGTGTACAGGCCGATTTTCGTGCATTTCGAACCGTGGGAAGTGGTCTAAAAGTCGATGGGAGTGAACGTGACTGCTCAACCCGACTTTGAGACTTGTAAGCCGGGTAGCTCAGCCAGGTTTGACCCGGCGGTTCTGCCGACGGTCTCGCCTTCGAGGGCGGACCCTCCCCCGTGTACAGGCCGGTTTTCGTGCATTTCGAACCGTGGGAAGTGATCCAAAAGGGAATGGGGGTGAACGTGACTGCCCAACCCGGCTTTGAGACTTGTAAGCCGGGTAGCTCAGCCGGGTTGGACCCGGCGGTTCTGCCGACGGTCTCGACTTCGAGGCGGGTGCCTCCCCCGTGTACAGGCCGATTTTCATGCATTTGCAACGGTGGGAAGTTGCCCAAAAGTCGATGGGAGTGAATGTGACTGCTCAACCCGACTTCGAGACTTGTAAGCCGGGTAGCTCAGCCGGGTTTGACCCGGCGGTTCTGCCGACGGTCTCGCCTTCGAGGGGGGAGCCTCCCCCGTGTACAGGCCGATTTTCGTGCATTTCCAACGGTGGGAAGAGGTTCAAAAGGGGATGGGAGTGAATGTGACTGCTCAACCCGACTTTGGCGCTTCCGAGCCGGGTAGCTCAGCCGGGTTTGACCCGGCGGGTCTGCCGACGGTCTCGTCTTCGAGGCGGGTGCCTCCCCCGTATACAGGCCGATTTTCATGCATTTCGAACCGTGGGAAGTGGTCCAAAAGGGAATGGGGGTGGACGTGTCTGCTCATACCGACTTTGAGACTTGTAAGCCGGGTAGCTCAGCCGGGTTTGTTCCGGCGGTTCTGCCGACGGTCTCGTCTTCGAGGCGGGTGCCTCCCCCGTGTACAGGCCGATTTTCGTGCATTTCGAACCGTGGGAAGTGGTCCAAAAGGGGATGGGAGTGAATGTGACTGCTCAACCCGACTTTGGCGCTTCCGAGCCGGGTAGCTCAGCCGGGTTTGACCCGGCGGGTCTGCCGACGGTCTCGTCTTCGAGGCGGGTGCCTCCCCCGTATACAGGCCGATTTTCATGCATTTCGAACCGTGGGAAGTGGTCCAAAAGGGAATGGGGGTGGACGTGTCTGCTCATACCGACTTTGAGACTTGTAAGCCGGGTAGCTCAGCCGGGTTTGATCCTGCGGTTCTGCCGACGGTCTCGCCTTCGAGGGGGGAGCCTCCCCCGTGTTCAGTCCGATTTCCATGCATTTCCAACCGTGGGAAGTTGCCCAAAAGGGGATGGGAGTGAATGTGACTGCTCAACCCGACTTTGGCGCTTCCGAGCCGGTTAGCACAGCCGGGTTTGACCCGGCGGTTCTGCCGACAGTCTCCTCTTCGAGGCGGGTGCCTCCCCCGTGTACAGGCCGATTTCCGTGCATTTCGAACCGTGGGAAGTGGTCCAAACGTCGATGGGAGTGAATGTGACTGCTCAACCCGACTTTGGCGCTTCCGAGCCGGGTAGCTCAGCCGGGTTTGACCCGGCGGTTCTGCCGACGGTCTCGTCTTCGAGGCGGGTGCCTCCCCCGTGTACAGGCCGATTTTCATGCATTTGGAACCGTGGGAAGTGGTCCAAAAGGGAATGGGGGTGGACGTGACTGCTCATACCGACTTTGAGACTTGTAAGCCGGGTAGCTCGGCCGGGTTTGACCCGGCGGTTCTGCCGACGGTCTCGCCTTCGAGGGGGGAGCCTCCCCCGTGTTCAGTCCGATTTTCGTGCATTTCCCACGGTGGGAAATGGTATCTTTCATTACGGGGACAAGGGTCTGAAGCGGTGAAGTCAGTAACCGGCATAGTTAAGGAAAGGGTTCGAATTTTCTCAACAGTACGAAAAAAGTGAGCAGGGAAGCTAGAGAAGGTGTCAGTGAGTCCCAAACGAGTGAACCGCAAAACTTAGGGAAATGCCCGAAAGCGTTTTAAAGGGTGAAATCGGGAACGAGGAAATGATGGGAAAGTGCCTGAAAGTGCTAAATGAGTAAACAGAAAAACGAAGAAAAATGTTTGAAAAGAAGAAGTGAGTAACCAGGAAAACTTAGAAAAATGTTCAAAACGAAGAAATCAGTAACCAGGAAAACTTAGAAAAATGATCAAAAAGAAGAAATGAGTAACCAGGAAAACTTAGAAAAATGTTTAAAAAGAAGAAATCAGTAACCAGGAAAACTTAGGAAAATGTTTAAAAAGAAGAAATCAGTAACCAGAAAAACTGCGAAAAATGTTTAAAAAGAAGAAATGAGTAACCAGAAAAACTTAGAAAAATGTTTAAAAAGAAGAAATCAGTAACCAGGAAAACTTAGAAAAATGTTTAAAAAGAAGAAATCAGTAACCAGGAAAACTTAGAAAAATGTTTAAAAAGAAGAAATCAGTAACCAGGAAAACTTAGAAAAATGTTATAAAAGAAGAAGTGAGTAACCAGAAAAACTTAGAAAAATGTTTAAAAAGAAGAAATCAGTAACCAGAAAAACTGCGAAAAATGTTTAAAAAGAAGAAATCAGTAACCAGACAAACTGCGAAAAATGTTTAAAAAGAAGAAATCAGTAACCAGGAAAACTTAGAAAAATGTTTAAAAAGAAGAAGTGAGTAACCAGAAAAACTTAGAAAAATGTTTAAAAAGAAGAAATCAGTAACCAGAAAAACTTAGAAAAATGTTTAAAAAGAAGAAATCAGTAACCAGAAAAACTGCGAAAAATGTTTAAAAAGAAGAAATCAGTAACCAGGAAAACTTAGAAAAATGTTTAAAAAGAAGAAATCAGTAACCAGAAAAACTGCGAAAAATGTTTAAAAAGAAGAAATCAGTAACCAGGAAAACTTAGAAAAATGTTTAAAAAGAAGAAATCAGTAACCAGAAAAACTTAGAAAAATGTTTAAAAAGAAGAAATGAGTAACCAGAAAAACTTAGAAAAATGTTTAAAAAGAAGAAATCAGTAACCAGAAAAACGGCGAAAAATGTTTAAAAAGAAGAAATCAGTAACCAGAAAAACTTAGAAAAATGTTTAAAAAGAAGAAGTGAGTAACCAGAAAAACTTAGAAAAATGTTTAAAAAGAAGAAATGAGTAACCAGAAAAACTTAGAAAAATGTTTAAAAAGAAGAAATCAGTAACCAGAAAAACTTAGAAAAATGTTTAAAAAGAAGAAATGAGTAACCAGAAAAACTTAGAAAAATGCTTAAAAAGAAGAAATCAGTAACCAGAAAAACGGCGAAAAATGTTTAAAAAGAAGAAATCAGTAACCAGAAAAACGGCGAAAAATGTTTAAAAAGAAGAAATCAGTAACCAGACAAACTGCGAAAAAATGTTTAAAAAGAAGAAATCAGTAACCAGAAAAACTGCGAAAAATGTTTAAAAAGAAGAAATCAGTAACCAGGAAAACTTAGAAAAATGTTTAAAAAGAAGAAATGAGTAACCAGGAAAACTTAGAAAAATGTTTAAAAAGAAGAAATGAGTAACCAGGAAAACTTAGAAAAATGTTTAAAAAGAAGAAATCAGTAACCAGAAAAACTTAGAAAAATGTTTAAAAAGAAGAAATCAGTAACCAGAAAAACTTAGAAAAATGTTTAAAAAGAAGAAATGAGTAACCAGAAAAACTTAGAAAAATGTTTAAAAAGAAGAAATGAGTAACCAGAAAAACTTAGAAAAATGTTTAAAAAGAAGAAATCAGTAACCAGAAAAACGGCGAAAAATGTTTAAAAAGAAGAAGTGAGTAACCAGAAAAACTTAGAAAAATGTTTAAAAAGAAGAAATGAGTAACCAGAAAAACTTAGAAAAATGTTTAAAAAGAAGAAATCAGTAACCAGAAAAACTTAGAAAAATGTTTAAAAAGAAGAAATGAGTAACCAGAAAAACTTAGAAAAATGTTTAAAAAGAAGAAATCAGTAACCAGAAAAACGGCGAAAAATGTTTAAAAAGAAGAAATCAGTAACCAGAAAAACGGCGAAAAATGTTTAAAAAGAAGAAATCAGTAACCAGACAAACTGCGAAAAATGTTTAAAAAGAAGAAATCAGTAACCAGAAAAACTTAGAAAAATGTTTAAAAAGAAGAAATCAGTAACCAGGAAAACTTGGAAAAAAACACTTAGAAAAATTTTCAGCAAAGTGTGAAAAATATTCTAAGTGTCAGCGGAGGAAAATGCTGCAGCATCGGGAAAGATTCGCAAACTTACACCGAACATGTGCTCCGAAGTGCCGGAGGAATTGGGTGAATTGAGCCCGGCAAATGGCCAGCTGTCGTTTTGTGCCTGCAGCCCGAAAACTTTAACTTTGTCTGTCGCGGAAGTCCGGACCGAGAAAAATCCAAACGGTTTTGACCGGACCGAGTTCCAGACCGATGCAGTCAAATTTGGAATTCAGACCCATTCAGTGCCACTTGTAGTTTTTCCGCAGTGAGGTTGGCGGGGTACCCGGAGATATATGGGAACACGATTTTTAGAACAAAATGGCGGCGCGGGACCGTTCTGAAAGGCATCCGAAAAACGGTTCCACGGGCATAGCACTTTAATGACAGGTATGAGTGCATGCCGGAGAGCTCTTGGAAGTCGAATTTTTGACACTTTGTCAATTTTTTGACAGATTTGACAAACTCTTTCTGTCTGTTCTAAGAGTCAGTCAGAGACTTGTGCGGCGGTCTTTTGACACTATTGGAGGGCGGGCAAACCCCACGTTGACTCCGGCCGTCCCTCCACAGGCGCTCGTGTCCAAAATGAAGGCGAGAGACGCGAGTGGCCTGGTTCCCTTGGGTGTTGCCAAGAAGGCTGCGGGCTGACCGTTGCCTGAGCACTCCCTAAAGCCTCTTGTGATGAGAGCAGACCTCGCCTGCCGCACGACCGGCTCTGGGAGTCGTTGGGCCGCTATTTGTGAATAGTCTGGTCCTCCTCTGCCACCCGGACAAGCGCGATGGCTCTGCCGCCCTGCGGTGCTCGTCACCCAGGTTTGGGGAACACGATACTCGTAACAAAAATAAAAGGCGGCTCGGGACCTGCAGGCGAAAGGGGTCCCGTGGTGCTAAGCACGTCGACTTCGGGTCTCGGTGCAAGCCGGAGAGCTCACGGAAGTCTAAAGTTTTCGGCACGTGGTCGAATCTTTTCAAAGGCTTACCCGGCTCTTTCCGTCCATTCTGAGAGTAAGTCAGAGGCCGGTGCGGAGGTCTCTTGACAATCGGAGGGGGTGGTGGCCCTCCGCAGGCGCTCGTGTCGAAAATGAAGGCGAGAGACGCGAGTGGCCTGGTTCCCCTGGGTGTTGCCAGGAAGGCTGCGGGCTGACCCTTGCCTGAGCACTCCCTAAAGCCTCTTGTGATGAGAGCAGACCTCGCGCGCCGCACGACCGGCTCTGGGAGTCGTTGGGCCGCTATCTGTGAATAGTCTGGTCCTCCTCTGCCACCCGGCCAAGTGCGATGGCTCTGCCGCCCTGCGGTGCTCGTCACGCAGGTATGGGGCACACGATGCTCGTAACAGCAAATAAAGGCGGCTCGGGACCTGCAGGCGAAAGGGGTCCCGTGGTGCTTAGCACGTCGACTTCGGGTCTCGGTGCAAGCCGGAGAGCTCACGGAAGTCTAAAGTTTTCGGCACGTGGTCGAATCTTTTGAAAGGCTTACCCGGCTCTTTCCGTCCATTCTGAGAGTCAGTCAGAGGCCGGTGCGGCGGTCTATTGACGACCGGAGGCTCCCATGGGTGTTGCGATGAGGGTGGAGGGCACAGAACCTTGCCTTAGCACTCCCTAATAAAGCCTCTTGTGAAGAGAGCAGACCTCGCGCGCCGCACGACCGGCTCTGGGAGTCGTTGGGCCGCTATCTGTGAATAGTCGGGTCCTCCTCTGCCACCCGGCCAAGTGCGATGGCTCTGCCGCCCTGCGGTGCTCGTCACGCAGGTATGGGGCACACGATGCTCGTAACAGCAAATAAAGGCGGCTCGGGACCTGCAGGCGAAAGGGGTCCCGTGGTGCTTCGCACGTCGACTTCGGGTCTCGGTGCAAGCCGGAGAGCTCACGGAAGTCTAAAGTTTTCGGCACGTGGTCGAATCTTTTGAAAGGCTTACCCGGCTCTTTCCGTCCATTCTGAGAGTCAGTCAGAGGCCGGTGCGGCGGTCTATTGACGACCGGAGGCTCCCATGGGTGTTGCGATGAGGGTGGAGGGCACAGAACCTTGCCTTAGCACTCCCTAATAAAGCCTCTTGTGAAGAGAGCAGACCTCGCGCGCCGCACGACCGGCTCTGGGAGTCGTTGGGCCGCTATCTGTGAATAGTCGGGTCCTCCTCTGCCACCCGGCCAAGTGCGATGGCTCTGCCGCCCTGCGGTGCTCGTCACGCAGGTATGGGGCACACGATGCTCGTAACAGCAAATAAAGGCGGCTCGGGACCTGCAGGCGAAAGGGGTCCCGTGGTGCTTCGCACGTCGACTTCGGGTCTCGGTGCAAGCCGGAGAGCTCACGGAAGTCTAAAGTTTTCGGCACGTGGTCGAATCTTTTGAAAGGCTTACCCGGCTCTTTCCGTCCATTCTGAGAGTCAGTCAGAGGCCGGTGCGGCGGTCTATTGACGACCGGAGGCTCCCATGGGTGTTGCGATGAGGGTGGAGGGCACAGAACCTTGCCTTAGCACTCCCTAATAAAGCCTCTTGTGAAGAGAGCAGACCTCGCGCGCCGCACGACCGGCTCTGGGAGTCGTTGGGCCGCTATCTGTGAATAGTCGGGTCCTCCTCTGCCACCCGGCCAAGTGCGATGGCTCTGCCGCCCTGCGGTGCTCGTCACGCAGGTATGGGGCACACGATGCTCGTAACAGCAAATAAAGGCGGCTCGGGACCTGCAGGCGAAAGGGGTCCCGTGGTGCTTCGCACGTCGACTTCGGGTCTCGGTGCAAGCCGGAGAGCTCACGGAAGTCTAAAGTTTTCGGCACGTGGTCGAATCTTTTGAAAGGCTTACCCGGCTCTTTCCGTCCATTCTGAGAGTCAGTCAGAGGCCGGTGCGGCGGTCTATTGACGACCGGAGGCTCCCATGGGTGTTGCGATGAGGGTGGA
>NW_027310600.1:57500-60978 GCF_047496795.1 Chiloscyllium punctatum
GCTCGTCGGGGTAGCAGGCCCTGCAGCCGTGGTCACCGCCAAACCCCCACAACTCGAGCAAGTGAAAAAAAAAAGTAACAAATAAGAAAGGATCTCTGTCGGCTTGGGGGTACGCCCGTTTCCGTTTCAACTTGTCTCGCGAGGGTGGTTTCGGGGCCAGCAGGAGAGCTCGTCGGGGTAGCAGGCCCTGCAGCCGTGGTCACCGCCAAATCCCCACAACTCGAGCAAGTGAAAAAAAAAGTAACAAATAAGAAAGGATCGTCGGCTTGGGGGTACGCCCGTTTCCGTTTCAACTTGTCTCGCGAGGGTGGTTTCGGGGCCAGCAGGAGAGCTCGTCGGGGTAGCAGGCCCTGCAGCCGTGGTCACCGCCAAACCCCCCACAACTGTTGGGCGCCTACCTGCGCGGGGCAGGAGGACACTTTCCGATTTCAAATCTCCGTTTGCCGAGTCCACCCCGAACGCACGCGGGCGGGCGGGTTCGCATCACCCTTCGTCACAAGGGGCGAAGCCCGTTCCACCGTCTCGTCAGTAGTGCCGACCGGTCTGTGATCGACGAGGGGAGCCACACCAGGTCCGGCCCTGCTGCTTGGCGGCACCGCGTCGTCGGGAGCTCGCGACAGACGGAGGGTTTCGGTGTACTCTCCAGCCACGGGAAACGAAGCCGGTGATGCAGGCGCCGGTCTTTCGCTCCCAAATCGGCTGGGTTTACATCGTTGCTATCTAGTCACGCTCCCTTCAAACCCGACGGGGTACCTATTCCCCTCACCCGTCTGTGCGTATACAGCCTCTTTGCACTTGCGGGATGGGGGTGGTGGTTTAAAGACTCTCGAGTTGCCGCCCGTCGGTCTCCGAGCTCCGTGCAGTAGTGATCCCCAGCGAACTGCCAGCAGGGCGAACGAGCGATCCCGCTCTCGGTCGGGGCGCCTGGCGTCGATCGGTGGTCGGTGGCTTGCGGGCAAGCTGCGCTGTGAGTGTGGGAACGAGTATGACGAGCCGTTGCCGCGACTCCCAGTCCACCTCGGCGGTGGCTGGGCCGGGCGGGCGTCTGCTCGGGCGAGTGCCGCCCCCGCCTCCTCGCAGGAAGTCCGCTCGCCGACACGCCGCCACGTGCACGCGTCAGTGACGCTGCCGAACCGATGGCCGGTGCCCGTTCCCGCCTCTGCTTTTCCTAGGGCAAAGCTGCTGCACGCCTCGTGATACTAGGCGGGCGACATGGTGGCGGTGATCCTGCCTCCGTCGCTGCGGTGCGTTGGGGCACGCATCGCCTCTTGGGCGCCCTGTCCTCCTCCCCCCAATAGACGTATGTTTCTGCGGGCCGCACCAGGATGGTGCTCCCCATCGCTTCACGCCACCCTGCTCCGCCCGCACGCCGGCGTGCAGGTGGCTGTAGCTCAAGGTGGGGAGCGTATGTGCGGTCCGGGTCGCTTTCCTCTGGCGAGGGAGAGACCTAAAACAAACTCAGACAACTCTTGACGGTGGATCACTCGGCTCGTGCGTCGATGACGAACGCAGCTAGCTGCGAGAATTAATGTGAATTGCAGGACACATTGATCATCGACACTTTGAACGCACTTTGCGGCCCCGGGTTCTTCCCGGGGCCACGCCTGTCTGAGGGTCGTTTGGCAATCAATCGCACTCGCCTTGGCTGGCGAGAGCGCGGCTGGGGTGTCGCAGAGGACCCGTCCTCTTTGTCCCCCCTAAGTTCAGACTCCGGAGCCCTCCGGCGTCGGAGCGCTTGGCCTTTCCCCCCCCCACCCTGCACATTCCGTTCGTCAGGCTCGACGCCATCCCCCCGCCGGGGAGCGCGGCCTGGCGTCCGTCTGTGTCGTGGCAGTGGGGCCAGCACGGCTGTCACCGGTCCCAGAATGGCTGTCGGTGGTTCACACTGTGTGTGTGTGCCAACCCTCCTGGTCTCTGGGACACGGAGCTGCCACGAAGTGTTGAGCCTCCAGTGGGGGGTCTGCCTAAGCTCTGCACGTCCGCATTGGGTCCGTCTCTCGGTTGGCTGGCAGTGGAAAGAGTGAAGGGAGCCGCGGAGGTCCGGTGCTGGTGCGCCGCCGGCCTGACCGTGGAGCTCGCCGGTTTGACACGCTGACCCGACTCGATGGTTGATCGATTGAGAGTGCTGGAGCTGCAGGCCGCCCGCTGCTGCAGCCGCCCGTCTCGTGGTTCGTCCTCGGCCTTAAGTGGCCGGCGGGGCGTCTGATCCTGTCTCCCCTGCTGGCGCCGAGTGCCTGGCCGAGGGAGGAGGTTTTCGTCGAACGCTGTGACTTGGACGGTCGCACGCGCGTGGATCGCTGGCTCTTGGCTCTCCCGTTCAGTCCGCACGTTTTCCGCTCCGTCCTGCCACCGGTCTCGGGAGGTACGGAGGGGTTGGCGGGCGTGGTGTGTGCTCCGTCACCGTGCAGGCACACCTACCACGCCGTCGGCCGACCCCCGCACGGTCCTCCTGGCCATCGGGAGGACGGCGGAACGTCGGGCTGTCGGGGGCCAAGTCGCCAGAAGGCCACCGCTGTGTCTTCCGCACCCTGTCACCGTCGGCGTGCCTTCCTCAACTCGTCCGGCTCGGGGCCGCTGGGTTCAGGAGCGGCGTCGCCCGCCGGCCCCACTGAAGGCCGTGCCGTTCCGCGGCTGGCGATCGATGTGCGTGGCGTGCCTGCGCGACCGTTCGCCACTTGAGCCTCGGCACTTCCTCTCTCCCTCTCTCTGACCGTCGGGCAGTCTCTGTCTGCTGGTGCCTCGCACGTCCCGGGCGGCGGGTCGTCACCCCCGCGACCGGGCCTCCGGCAAGGCAGGAATCAGGCTGACCCTTCCGCTCGAGTAAGCAGCCGGCACTTCCGAGTTTCGCCTCCCGCCGTGGACGGGGGAGGGTCTCCGGTCCCGTGGAATTGCGCCGAGCACGTCCCCGCGCGTGGACGCGGCGGCGCTGGAGGGCGGCAGGGGGCGGCCACTCGTCGACACCATCGCTGGCCAAGGGTGGTGAGCGACGTGCGGGTGGCTGGCTCTCTGACCGTCGCGGCGTCGGCCAAACTCCCGTCCGCGGTGAGACGTTGCCGGCCCACTAAGAGGTGGTGCGGGGGGATTCGCACGCTGGCGGTGCGGCCTGGCCATCCTCTGACTCTGGGTACGACCTCAGATCAGACGCGACAACCCGTTGAATTTAAGCATATTACTAAGCGGTGGAAAAGAAACTACAAGGATTCCCTTAGTAACTGCGAGTGAACAGGGAAGAGCCCAGCGCCGAATCCCCGCTCGCTTGACGGGCGAGGGAAATGTGGCGTACAGAAGCGCTTTCTTCGACGGTGCCCAGTCGCCCCAGTCCTCCTGATCGAGGCCTAGCCTGAGGACGGTGTGAGGCCAGTGGCGGTGAGAGGCGGGTCGAGATCGCGTCTTCTTGGAGTCGGGTTGCTTGTGAATGCAGCCCAAAGCGGGTGGTAAACTCCATCTAAGGCTAAATACTGGCACGAGACCGATAGTC
>NW_027310601.1:25000-60895 GCF_047496795.1 Chiloscyllium punctatum
GGTTCACTATCTCTCTCTCTCTATCTCTGTTGGTCTGTCTCTCCCTATCTCTGTTTCACTGTCTCTCTCTCTCTCTGTTTCACTGTCTCTCTCTCACTGTATCTCTCTCTCTCTCTCTCTCTCTTTCACTGTCTCTCTCTCACTGTCTGTCTCTCTCTCTCTGTTTCACTCTCTCTCTCTCTCTCTGTTTGTCTGTTTCTCTCTCTCTCTGTTGGTCTGTCGCTCCCAATCTCTGTTTCACTGTCTCTCTCTCTGTCTCTCTCTCTGTTTCACTGTCTCTCTCTCATTGTCTGTCTCTCTCTCTCTGTTTCACTCTCTCTCTGTCTCTGTCTCTCTCCCCCTCCCCACGAAGCCCAACTCTCTCTCTCTCCCTCTGGGTTTAATGGGAGGGTATACGGCCTGCTCACTCTCCCAGTGTATGCCCTCGGGACGTCCTTTACAACTGCTGCTGTGTATTCACCGCCTGGATTTCTCTCTCTCTCTCTCGCTGTGCCTCGTTCCCTTATTCCCTTGCTCTCTCCCTCCCTCTCCAGCCTCTCCGAGTCCTGCACTGCTTTCTGAGACTCACAAATGAGCTCAGTTCTCTCTCTCTCTCTCTCGCTCTCTCTCTCTCTCTCTCTGAACAGCGTCCTCTGCATCCTTTACTGGTGACCTCATCGTGTAAACTGCATCCCAGATCCCAATGGGAGGGAGACCGTGAGGAGAGAGGGAGCGAGAGAGGGAGGGAGGGAGCGAGAGACGGGGGTGAAACGGTACACCGGGGAGCTAGAGGGGAAGTGGGGAAGGGTGTGTGACAGAGCGACGGGAGGGAGAGAGAGAGAGAGAGAGGCGGGGTGAGGGTGAGACAGAGACAGAGAGGGATGGGGGAGGGAGAGCGAGAGACAGAGTGTGTGTGTGTGTGTGTGAGAGAGAGAGAGATGGAGGGGGAGGGAGAGTGTGTATGAAATACAGGAAGAGAGACACACACCGAGAGAGAGGGAGAGATGGATTCGGGGAGAGAGATGGAGGGTGTGTGTCTGTGTTTGTTTGTTTGAACTCAGCACCGAACAGACCAGAATAGTTTGAATCTCTGTGCAGGCCAGGAAGTGAACCAGAGTCTCCCTCCCTCCCTCCCTCCCTCCCTCCAGCCCCACTCTCTCCCTCCCTCCCTCCAGCCCCACTCTCTCTCTCTCTATCTCACTCTGTCCCTCCCTCCCTCCCTCCCTCCCTTTCCCACTCACTCTGTACCACACTCCGTGTGTGTGTGTGTTTGTGTTTAGGAGGGGGTTAGTGTGTGTGTGTGTTTAGGAGGGGGTTAGTGTGTGTGTGTGTTTAGGAGGGGGTTAGTGTGTGTGTGTTTAGGAGGGGGTTAGTGTGTGGGTGTGTTTAGGAGGGGGTTAGTGTGTGTGTGTTTAGGAGGGGGTTAGTGTGTGTGTGTGTTTAGGAGGGGGTTAGTGTGTGTGTGTTTAGGAGGGTGTTAGTGTGTGTGTGTTTAGGAGGGGGTTAGTGTGTGTGTGTTTAGGAGGGGGTTAGTGTGTGGGTGTGTTTAGGAGGGGGTTAGTGTGTGTGTGTGTTTAGGAGGGGGTTAGTGTGTGTGTGTTTAGGAGGGGGTTAGTGTGTGTGTGTTTCGGAGGGGGTTAGTGTGTGTGTGTTTAGGAGGGGGTTAGTGTGTGTGTGTGTTTAGGAGGGGGTTAGTGTGTGTGTGTTTAGGAGGGGGTTTGTGTGTGTTTGTGTTTAGGAGGGGGTTAGTGTGTGTGTGTTTAGGAGGGGGTTAGTGTGTGTGTGTTTAGGAGGGGGTTAGTGTGTGTGTGTTTCGGAGGGGGTTAGTGTGTGTGTGTTTAGGAGGGGGTTAGTGTGTGTGTGTGTTTAGGAGGGGGTTAGTGTGTGTGTGTTTCGGAGGGGGTTAGTGTGTGTGTGTTTCAGAGGGGGTTAGTGTGTGTGTGTTTAGGAGGGGGTTAGTGTGTGTGTGTTTAGGAGGGGGTTAGTGTGTGTGTGTGTGTTTAGGAGGGGGTTAGTGTGTGTGTGTTTAGGAGGGGGTTAGTGTGTGTGTGTTTAGGAGGGGGTTAGTGTGTGTGTGTTTAGGAGGGGGTTAGTGTGAGTGTGTTTAGGAGGGGGTTAGTGTGTGTGTGTTTAGGAGGGGGTTAGTGTGTGTGTGTGTTTAGGAGGGGGTTAGTGTGTGTGTGTTTCGGAGGGGGTTAGTGTGTGTGTGTTTCGGAGGGGGTTAGTGTGTGTGTGTTTAGGAGGGGGTTAGTGTGTGTGTGTGTGTTTAGGAGGGGGTTAGTGTGTGTGTATTTAGGAGGGAGTTAGTGTGTGTGTGTTTAGGAGGGGGTTAGTGTGTGTGTTTAGGAGGGGGTTAGTGTGTGTGTATTTAGGAGGGGGTTAGTGTGTGTGTGTGTTTAGGAGGGGGTTAGTGTGTGTGTGTGTTTAGGAGGGGGTTAGTGTGTGTGTGTTTAGGAGGGGGTTAGTGTGTGTGTGTGTTAAGGAGGGGGTTAGTGAGTGTGTGTTTAGGAGGGGGTTAGTGTGTGTGTATGTTTAGGAGGGGGTTAGTGTGTGTGTGTTTAGGAGGGGGTTAGTGTGTGTGTGTGTTTAGGAGGGTGTTAGTGTGTGGGTGTGTTTAGGAGGGGGTTAGTGTGTGTGTGTTTAGGAGGGGGTTAGTGTGTGTGTGTTTAGGAGGGGGTTAGTGTGTGTGTGTGTTAGGAGGGGGTTAGTGTGTGTGTGTGTTTAGGAGGGGGTTAGTGTGTGTGTGTGTTTAGGAGGGGGTTAGTGTGTGTGTGTTTAGGAGGGGGTCAGTGTGTGTGTGTTTAGGAGGGGGTTAGTTTGTGTGTGTGTTTAGGAGGGTGTTAGTGTGTGTGTGTGTTTAGGAGGGGGTTAGTGTGTGTGTGTGTTTAGGAGGGGGTTAGTGTGTGTGTTTTGGAGGGGGTTAGTGTGTGTGTGTTTAGGTGTGGGTTAGTGTGTGTGTGTTTAGGAGGGGTTAGTGTGTGTGTGTTTGGGAGGGGGTTAGTGTGTGTGTGTTTAGGAGGGGGTTAGTGTGTGTGTGTGTTTAGGAGGGGGTTAGTGTGTGTAGGTGTGTTTAGGAGGGGGTTAGTGTGTGTGTGTTTAGGAGGGGGTTAGTGTGTGTGTGTGTTTAGGAGGGGGTTAGTGTGTGTGTGTTTAGGAGGGGGTTAGTGTGTGTGTGTGTTTAGAAGGGGGTTAGTGTGTGTGTGTGTTTAGGAGGGGGTTAGTGTGTGTGTGTTTGGGAGGGGGTTAGTGTGTGTAGGTGTGTTTAGGAGGGGGTTAGTGTGTGTGTGTTTGGGAGGGGGTTAGTGTGTGTAGGTGTGTTTAGGAGGGGGTTAGTGTGTGTAGGTGTGTTTAGGAGGGGGTTAGTGTGTGTGTGTTTAGGAGGGGGTTAGTGTGTGTGTGTGTGTTTAGGAGTGGGTTAGTGTGTGTGTGTGTTTAGGAGGGGGTTAGTGTGTGTAGGTGTGTTTAGGAGGGGGTTAGTGTGTGTAGGTGTGTTTAGGAGGGGGTTAGTGTGTGTGTGTGTTTAGGAGGGGGTTAGTGTGTGTGTGTGTTTAGGGAAGGGGGTTAGTGTGTGTGTGTTTAGGAGGGGGTTAGTGTGTGTGTGTGTTTAGGAGGGGGTTAGTGTGTGTGTGTGTTTAGGAGGGGGTTAGTGTGTGTGTGTTTAGGAGGGGGTTAGTGTGTGTGTGTGTTTAGGAGGGGGTGAGTGTGTGTGTGTTTAGGAGGGGGTTTGCGTGTGCGTGTTTAGGAGGGGGTTAGTGTGTGTGTGTTTAGGGAAGGGGGTTAGTATGTGTGTGTTAGGAGGGTGTTAGTGTGTGTGTTTAGGAGGGGGTTAGTGTGTGTGTGTGTTTAGGAGTGGGTTAGTGTGTGTGTGTTTAGGAGAGGGTTAGTATGTGTGTGTTAGGAGGGTGTTAGTGTGTGTGTTTAGGAGGGGGTTAGTGTGTGTGTGTGTTTAGGAGTGGGTTAGTGTGTGTGTGTGTGTTTACGAGGGGTCAGTGCGTGTGTGTGTTTAGGAGGAGGTTAGTGTGTGTGTGTGTTAAGGAGGGGGTTCGTGTATGTGTGTGTTTGTGTATTTAGGAGGGGGTTAAACTGTGTGTGTTTAGGAGGGGGTTAGTGTGTATGTGTTTAGGAGGGGCTCAGTGTGTGTGTGTTTAGGAGGGGGTTAGTGTGTGTGTGTGTGTTTAGGAGGGGGTTAGTGTGTGTGTGTGTGTTTAGGAGGGGGTAATTGTGTGTGTGTTTAGGAGTGGGTTAGTGTGTGTGTGTTTAGGAGGGGGTTAGTGTGTGTGTGTTTAGGAGGGGGTAATTGTGTGTGTGTTTAGGAGTGGGTTAGTGTGTGTGTGTTTAGGAGGGGGTTAGTATGTGTGTGTTTAGGAGGGCGTTAGTGTGTGTATGTTTAGGAGGGGGTTAGTGTGAGTGTGTTTATGTGGGGGTTAGTGTGTGTGTGTTTAGGAGGGATTAGTGCGTGTGTGTGTTTAGCAGGGGGTTAGTGTGTGTTTGTGTTTAGGAGGGGTTAGTGTGTGTGTTTCGGAGGGGGTTAGTGTGAGTGTGTTTATGTGGGGGTTAGTGTATGTGTGTGTTTAGGAGGGGGTTAGTGTATGCGTGTTTAGGAGGGGGTTAGTGTGTGGGTGTTTAGGGAAGGCGGTTAGTATGTGTGTGTTAGGAGGGGGTTAGTGTGTGTGTGTTTAGGAGGGGGTTAGTGTGTGTGTGTGTTTAGGAGGGGGTTAGTGTGTGTGTGTTTCGGAGGGGGTTAGTGTGTGTGTGTTTCGGAGGGGGTTAGTGTGTGTGTGTTTAGGAGGGGGTTAGTGTGTGTGTGTGTGTTTAGGAGGGGGTTAGTGTGTGTGTATTTAGGAGGGAGTTAGTGTGTGTGTGTTTAGGAGGGGGTTAGTGTGTGTGTTTAGGAGGGGGTTAGTGTGTGTGTATTTAGGAGGGGGTTAGTGTGTGTGTGTGTTTAGGAGGGGGTTAGTGTGTGTGTGTGTTTAGGAGGGGGTTAGTGTGTGTGTGTTTAGGAGGGGGTTAGTGTGTGTGTGTGTTAAGGAGGGGGTTAGTGAGTGTGTGTTTAGGAGGGGGTTAGTGTGTGTGTGTTTAGGAGGGGGTTAGTGTGTGTGTGTTTAGGAGGGGGTTAGTGTGTGTGTGTTTAGGAGGGGGTTAGTGTGTGTGTGTTTAGGAGGGGGTTAGTGTGTGTGTGTGTTTAGGAGGGGGTTAGTGTGTGTGTGTTTAGGAGGGGGTTAGTGTGTGTGTGTGTTTAGGAGGGTGTTAGTGTGTGGGTGTGTTTAGGAGGGGGTTAGTGTGTGTGTGTTTAGGAGGGGGTTAGTGTGTGTGTGTTTAGGAGGGGGTTAGTGTGTGTGTGTGTTAGGAGGGGGTTAGTGTGTGTGTGTGTTTAGGAGGGGGTTAGTGTGTGTGTGTGTTTAGGAGGGGGTTAGTGTGTGTGTGTTTAGGAGGGGGTCAGTGTGTGTGTGTTTAGGAGGGGGTTAGTTTGTGTGTGTGTTTAGGAGGGTGTTAGTGTGTGTGTGTGTTTAGGAGGGGGTTAGTGTGTGTGTGTGTTTAGGAGGGGGTTAGTGTGTGTGTTTTGGAGGGGGTTAGTGTGTGTGTGTTTAGGTGTGGGTTAGTGTGTGTGTGTTTAGGAGGGGTTAGTGTGTGTGTGTTTGGGAGGGGGTTAGTGTGTGTGTGTTTAGGAGGGGGTTAGTGTGTGTGTGTGTTTAGGAGGGGGTTAGTGTGTGTAGGTGTGTTTAGGAGGGGGTTAGTGTGTGTGTGTTTAGGAGGGGGTTAGTGTGTGTGTGTGTTTAGGAGGGGGTTAGTGTGTGTGTGTTTAGGAGGGGGTTAGTGTGTGTGTGTGTTTAGAAGGGGGTTAGTGTGTGTGTGTGTTTAGGAGGGGGTTAGTGTGTGTGTGTTTGGGAGGGGGTTAGTGTGTGTAGGTGTGTTTAGGAGGGGGTTAGTGTGTGTGTGTTTGGGAGGGGGTTAGTGTGTGTAGGTGTGTTTAGGAGGGGGTTAGTGTGTGTAGGTGTGTTTAGGAGGGGGTTAGTGTGTGTGTGTTTAGGAGGGGGTTAGTGTGTGTGTGTGTGTTTAGGAGTGGGTTAGTGTGTGTGTGTGTTTAGGAGGGGGTTAGTGTGTGTAGGTGTGTTTAGGAGGGGGTTAGTGTGTGTAGGTGTGTTTAGGAGGGGGTTAGTGTGTGTGTGTGTTTAGGAGGGGGTTAGTGTGTGTGTGTGTTTAGGGAAGGGGGTTAGTGTGTGTGTGTTTAGGAGGGGGTTAGTGTGTGTGTGTGTTTAGGAGGGGGTTAGTGTGTGTGTGTGTTTAGGAGGGGGTTAGTGTGTGTGTGTTTAGGAGGGGGTTAGTGTGTGTGTGTGTTTAGGAGGGGGTGAGTGTGTGTGTGTTTAGGAGGGGGTTTGCGTGTGCGTGTTTAGGAGGGGGTTAGTGTGTGTGTGTTTAGGGAAGGGGGTTAGTATGTGTGTGTTAGGAGGGTGTTAGTGTGTGTGTTTAGGAGGGGGTTAGTGTGTGTGTGTGTTTAGGAGTGGGTTAGTGTGTGTGTGTTTAGGAGAGGGTTAGTATGTGTGTGTTAGGAGGGTGTTAGTGTGTGTGTTTAGGAGGGGGTTAGTGTGTGTGTGTGTTTAGGAGTGGGTTAGTGTGTGTGTGTGTGTTTACGAGGGGTCAGTGCGTGTGTGTGTTTAGGAGGAGGTTAGTGTGTGTGTGTGTTAAGGAGGGGGTTCGTGTATGTGTGTGTTTGTGTATTTAGGAGGGGGTTAAACTGTGTGTGTTTAGGAGGGGGTTAGTGTGTATGTGTTTAGGAGGGGCTCAGTGTGTGTGTGTTTAGGAGGGGGTTAGTGTGTGTGTGTGTGTTTAGGAGGGGGTTAGTGTGTGTGTGTGTGTTTAGGAGGGGGTAATTGTGTGTGTGTTTAGGAGTGGGTTAGTGTGTGTGTGTTTAGGAGGGGGTTAGTGTGTGTGTGTTTAGGAGGGGGTAATTGTGTGTGTGTTTAGGAGTGGGTTAGTGTGTGTGTGTTTAGGAGGGGGTTAGTATGTGTGTGTTTAGGAGGGCGTTAGTGTGTGTATGTTTAGGAGGGGGTTAGTGTGAGTGTGTTTATGTGGGGGTTAGTGTGTGTGTGTTTAGGAGGGATTAGTGCGTGTGTGTGTTTAGCAGGGGGTTAGTGTGTGTTTGTGTTTAGGAGGGGTTAGTGTGTGTGTTTCGGAGGGGGTTAGTGTGAGTGTGTTTATGTGGGGGTTAGTGTATGTGTGTGTTTAGGAGGGGGTTAGTGTATGCGTGTTTAGGAGGGGGTTAGTGTGTGGGTGTTTAGGGAAGGCGGTTAGTATGTGTGTGTTAGGAGGGGGTTAGTGTGTGTGTGTTTAGGAGGGGGTTAGTGTGTGTGTGTGTTTAAGAGGGGGTTAGTGTGTGTGTGTTTAGGAGTGGGTTAGTGTGTGTGTGTGTTTATGAGGGGTTAGTGCGTGTGTGTGTTTAGGAGGAGGTTAGTGTGTGTGTGTGTTTAGGAGGGGATTAATGTGTGTAGGTGTGTTTAAGAGGGGGTTAGTGTGTGTGTGTGTTAAGGAGGGGGTTCGTGTATGTGCGTATTTTGGAGGGGGTTAAACTGTGTGTGTGTTTAGGAGGGGGTTAGTGTGTGTGTGTTTAGGTGTGGGTTAGTGTGTGTGTTTACGAGGGGTTAGTGCGTGTGTGTGTTTAGGAGGGGGTTAGTATGTGTGTTTGTTTCGGAGGGGGTAGTGTGTGTGTGTTTCGGAGGGGGTTAGTGTGTGTGTGTTTCGGAGGGGTTTGTGTGTGTGTGTGTGTGTTATGGAGGGGTTTAGTGTGTGTGTGGATGTTTACGAGGGGGTTAGTGTGTATGTGTGTGTTTAGGAGGTGGTTAGTGTGTATGTGTGTTTGGGAGGGGATTAGTGTGTGTGGGTGTTTAGGAGGGAATTAGTGTGTGTGTTTAGGAGGGGGTTATTGTGTGTGTGTGTTTAGGAGGGGGTTAGTGTGTGTGTGTGTTTAGGAGGGGGTTAGTTTGTTGGGGTGTGTTTAGGGGGGGTTAGTGTGTAAGTGTTTAGGAGGGGTTAGTGTGTGTGTTTCGGAGGGGGTTAGTGTGTGTGTGTTTAGGAGGGGGTTAGTGTGTGTGGGCGTGTTTATGTGGGGGTTAGTGTGTGTGTGTGTTTAGGAGGAGGTTAGTGTGTGTGGATGTTTAGGAGGGGGTTTGTGTGTGTGTGTTTAGGAGGGGGTTAGTGTGTGTGTGTTTAGGAGGGGGTTAGTGTGTGTGTGTGTTTAGGAGGGGGTTAGTGTGTGTGTGTTTAGGAGGGGGTTAGTGTGTGTGGGTTTTTCGGAGGGGGTTAGTGTGTGTGTGTGTTATGTTGGGGGTTTAGTGTGTGTGTGGATGTTTACGAGGGGGTTAGTGTGTAAGTGTGTGGAGGGGGTTAGTGTGTGTGTGTGTTTAGGAGGAGTTGAGTGTGTGGGTGTGTTTTGGAGGAGGTTAGTGTGTGTGTGTTTAGGAGGGGGTTAGTGTGTGTGTGTTTAGGAGGGGGTTAGTTTGTGGGGGTTGTTTAGGAGGGGGTTATTGTGTGTGTGTTTAGGAGGGGTTTAGTTTGTGGGGGTGTGTTTAGGAGGGGGTTAGTTTGTGGGCGTGTGTTTAGGAGGGGGTTAGTGTGTGTGTGTGTTTAGGAGGGGGTTAATGTGTGTAGGTGTGTTTAGGAGGGGGTTAGTGTGTGTGTGTTTAGGAGGGGGTTAGTGTGTGTAGGTGTGTTTAGGAGGGGGTTAGTGTATGTGTGTGTTTGCGTGTTTAGGAGGGGGTTAAACTGTGTGTGTGTGTTTAGGAGGTGGTTAGTGTGTGGTTGTGTTTAGGATGGGGTTAGTGTGTGTGTGTGTTTAGGAGGGGATTAGTGTGTGTGTGTGTTTAGGAGGGGGTTAGTGTGTGTGTGTTTAGGGGGGGTTAGTGTGTGTGTGTGTTTAGGAGGGGGTTAGTGTGTGTGTGTGTTTAGGAGGGGATTAGTGTGTGTGTGTTTAGGAGGGGATTAGTGTGTGTGTGTTTAGGAGGGGGTTAGTGTGTGTGTGGTTAGGAGGGGGTTAGTGTGTGTGTGTTTAGGAGGGTGTTAGCATGTGTGTGGTTAGGAGGGGGTTAGTGTGTGTGTGTTTCGGAGGGGGATAGTGTGTGTGGGTGTTAAGGAGGGGGTTAGTGTATGTGTGTGTTTGCGTGTTTAGGAGGGGGTTAACCTGTGTGTGTGTGTTTAGGAGGGGGTTAGTGTGTGTGTGTTTAGGAGGGTGTTAGCGTGTGTGTGTTTAGGAGGGGGTTAGTGTGTGTGTGTGTGTTTGTGTGTTTAGGAGGGGGTTAAACTGTGTGTGTATGTTTAGGAGGGGATTAGTGTGTGTGTGTGTTTAGGAGGGGGTTAGTGTGTGTGTGTGTTTAGGAGGGGATTAGTGTGTGTGTGTGTTTAGGAGGGGGTTAGTGTGTGTGTGCTTAGGGGGGGTTAGTGTGTGTGTGTGTTTAGGAGGGGGTTAGTGTGTGTGTGTTTAGGAGGGGATTAGTGTGTGGGTGTGTTTAGGAGGGGGTTAGTGTGTGTGTGTTTAGGGGGGGTTAGTGTGTGTGTGTGTTTAGGAGGGGGTTAGTGTGTGTGTGTGTTTAGGAGGGGATTAGTGTGTGTGTGTTTAGGAGGGGGTTAGTGTGTGTGTGTTTAGGAGGGGATTAGTGTGTGTGTGTTTAGGAGGGGGTTAGTGTGTGTGTGTTTAGGGGGGGTTAGTGTGTGTGTGTGTTTAGGAGGTGGTTAGTGTGTGTGTGTTTAGGAGGGGATTAGTGTGTGTGTGTGTTTCGGAGTGGGTTAGTGTGTGTGTGTTTAGGAGGGGGTTAGTGTGTGTGTGTTTCGGAGGGGGTTAGTGTGTGTGTGTTTAGGAGGGGATTAGTGTGTGTGTGTGTTTAGGAGGGGGTTAGTGTGTGTGTGTTTAGGAGGGGGTTAGTGTGTGTGTGTTTAGGGGGGGTTAGTGTGTGTGTGTGTGTTTAGGAGGGGGTTAGTGTGTGTGTGTGTTTAGGAGGGGATTAGTGTGTGTGTGTTTAGGAGGGGATTAGTGTGTGTGTGTGTTTAGGAGGGGGTTAGTGTGTGTGTGTTTAGGAGGGGGTTAGTGTGTGTGTGTGTGTTTAGGAGGGGGTTAGTGTGTGGGTGTGTTTAGGAGGGGGTTAGTGTGTGTGTGTGTTTGTGTGTTTAGGAGGGGGTTAAACTGTGTGTTTGTGTTTAGGAGGGTGTTAGTGTGTGTGTATGTTTAGGAGGGGGTGAGTTTGTGTGTGTTTAGGAGGGGATTAGTGTGTGTGTGTTTAGGAGGGGATTAGTGTGTGTGTGTTTAGGAGGGGATTAGTGTGTGTGTATTTAGGAGGGGGTTAGTGTGTGGGTGTGGTTAGGAGGGGGTTTGTGTGTGTGTGCGTGTTTGCGTGTTTAGGAGGGGGTTAAACTGTGTGTGTGTGTTTAGGAGGGGGTTAGTGTGTGTGCGTTTAGGAGGGGGTTAGTGTGTGTGTGTTTTGGAGGGGGTTAGTGTGTGTGTGTGTTTGGGAGGGGATTAGTGTGTGTGTGTGTTTAGGAGGGGGTTAGTGTGTGTGTGTTTAGGAGGGGGTTAGTGTGTGTGTGTGTTTAGGAGGGGGTTAGTGTGTGTGTGTGTTTAGGAGGGGGTTAGTGTGTGTGTGTGTTTAGGAGGGGATTAGTGTGTGTGTGTTTAGGAGGGGGTTAATGTGTGTGTGTTTAGGAGGGGATTAGTGTGTGTGTGTTTAGGAGGGGGTTAGTGTGTGTGTGTTTAGGGGGGGTTAGTGTGTGTGTGTGTTTAGGAGGTGGTTAGTGTGTGTGTGTTTAGGAGGGGATTAGTGTGTGTGTGTGTTTCGGAGTGGGTTAGTGTGTGTGTGTTTAGGAGGGGGTTAGTGTGTGTGTGTTTCGGAGGGGGTTAGTGTGTGTGTGTTTAGGAGGGGATTAGTGTGTGTGTGTGTTTAGGAGGGGGTTAGTGTGTGTGTGTTTAGGGGGGGTTAGTGTGTGTGTGTGTTTAGGAGGGGGTTAGTGTGTGTGTGTGTTTAGGAGGGGATTAGTGTGTGTGTGTTTAGGAGGGGATTAGTGTGTGTGTGTGTTTAGGAGGGGGTTAGTGTGTGTGTGTTTAGGAGGGGGTTAGTGTGTGAGTGTGTGTTTAGGAGGGGGTTAGTGTGTGGGTGTTTAGGAGGGGGTTAGTGTGTGGGTGTGTTTAGGAGGGGGTTAGTGTGTGTGTGTTTAGGAGGGGATTAGTGTGTGTGTGTGTTTAGGAGGGGGTTAGTGTGTGTGTGTTTAGGAGGGGATTAGTGTGTGTGTGTGTTTAGGAGGGGGTTAGTGTGTGTGTGTTTAGGAGGGGATTAGTGTGTGTGTGTGTTTAGGAGGGGGTTAGTGTGTGTGTGTTTAGGAGGGGGTTAGTGTGTGGGTGTGTTTAGGAGGGGGTTAGTGTGTGTGTGTGTTTGTGTGTTTAGGAGGGGGTTAAACTGTGTGTTTGTGTTTAGGAGGGTGTTAGTGTGTGTGTATGTTTAGGAGGGGGTGAGTTTGTGTGTGTTTAGGAGGGGATTAGTGTGTGTGTGTTTAGGAGGGGATTAGTGTGTGTGTGTTTAGGAGGGGATTAGTGTGTGTGTGTATTTAGGAGGGGGTTAGTGTGTGGGTGTGGTTAGGAGGGGGTTTGTGTGTGTGTGCGTGTTTGCGTGTTTAGGAGGGGGTTAAACTGTGTGTGTGTGTTTAGGAGGGGGTTAGTGTGTGTGTGTTTAGGAGGGGGTTAGTGTGTGTGTGTTTTGGAGGGGGTTAGTGTGTGTGTGTGTTTGGGAGGGGATTAGTGTGTGTGTGTGTTTAGGAGGGGGTTAGTGTGTGTGTGTTTAGGAGGGGGTTAGTGTGTGTGTGTGTTTAGGAGGGGGTTAGTGTGTGGGTGTGTTTAGGAGGGGGTTAGTGTGTGTGTGTGTTTGTGTGTTTAGGAGGGGGTTAAACTGTGTGTTTGTTTTTAGGAGGGTGTTAGTGTGTGTGTATGTTTAGGAGGGGGTGAGTTTGTGTGTGTTTAGGAGGGGATTAGTGTGTGTGTGTTTAGGAGGGGATTAGTGTGTGTGTGTTTAGGAGGGGATTAGTGTGTGTGTGTCTTTAGGAGGGGGTTCGTGTGTGGGTGTGGTTAGGAGGGGGTTTGTGTGTGTGTGCGTGTTTGCGTGTTTAGGAGGGGGTTAAACTGTGTGTGTGTGTTTAGGAGGGGGTTAGTGTGTGTGTGTTTAGGAGGGGGTTAGTGTGTGTGTGTTTTGGAGGGGGTTAGTGTGTGTGTGTGTTTGGGAGGGGGTTAGTGTGTGTGTGTTTAGGAGGGGGTTAGTGTGTGTGTGTTTTGGAGGGGGTTAGTGTGTGGGTGTGTTTAGGAGAGGGTTAGTGTGTGTGTGTTTTGGAGGGGGTTAGTGTGTGGGTGTGTTTAGGAGAGGGTTAGTGTGTGTGTGTTTAGGAGTGGGTTAGTGTATGTGTGTTTCGGAGGGGGTTAGTGTGTGTGTGTTTAGGAGGGGGTTAGTGTGTGTGGGTGTGTTTAGGAGGGGGTTAGTGTGTGTGTGTGTTTTGGAGGGGGTTAGTGTGTGTGCGTGTTTAGGAGGGGGTTAGTGTGTGTGTGTTTAGGGAAGGGGGTTAGTATGTGTGTGTTAGGAGGGGGTTAGTGTGTGTGTGTTTAGGAGGGGGTTAGTGTGTGTGTGTTTAAGAGGGGGTTAGTGTGTGTGTGTTTAGGAGTGGGTTAGTGTGTGTGTGTTTACGAGGGGTTAGTGCGTGTGTGTGTTTAGGAGGAGGTTAGTGCGTGTGTGTGTTTAGGAGGGGATTAATGTGTGTAAGTGTGTTTCAGAGGGGGTTAGTGTGTGTGTGTGTTAAGGAGGGGGTTCGTGTATGTGTGTGTTTGCGTATTTAGGAGGGGGTTAAACTGTGTGTGTTTAGGAGGGGGTTAGTGTGTGTGTGTGTTTAGGAGGGGGTTAGTGTGTGTGTGTTTAGGAGGGGGTTAGTGTGTGTGTGTTTAGGAGTGGGTTAGTGTGTGTGTTTACGAGGGGTTAGTGCGTGTGTGCATTTAGGAGGGGGTTAGTGTGTGTGTTTGTTTTGGAGGGGGTTAGTGTGTGTGTGTTTAGGAGGGCATTAGTGTGTGTATGTTTAGGAGGGGGGTGTGTGTGTGTGTTTAGGAGGGGGTTAATGTGTGGGTGTGTTTAGGAGGGGGTTAGTGTGTGTGTGTTTAGGAGATGGTTTGTGTGTGTGTGTGTTTAGGAGGGGTTTGTGTGTGTGTGTTAAGGAGGGGTTTGTGTGTGTGTGTTTAGGAGGGTGTTAGTATGTGTGTATGTTTCGGAGGGGGTGAGTTTGTGTGTGTTTAGGAGGGGGTTAGTGTGTGGGTGTGTTTAGGAGGGGATTTGTGTGTGTGTGTTTAGGAGGGGATTTGTGTGTGTGTGTTTAGGAGGGGATTAGTGTGTGTGTGTTTAGGAGGGGGTTAGTGTGTGGGTGTGTTTAGGAGGGGGTTTGTGTGTGTGTGTTTAGGAGGGGATTAGTGTGTGTGTGTTTAGGAGTGGGTTAGTGTGTGGGTGTGTTTAGGAGGGGGTTTGTGTGTGTGTGTTTTGGAGGGGGTTAGTGTGTGTGTGTGTTTAGGAGGAGGTTAGTGTGTGTGTGTGTTTAGGAGGAGGTTAGTGTGTGTGTGTTTTGGAGCGGGTTAGTGCGTGTGTGTGTTTAGGAGGAGGTTAGTGTGTGTGTGTGTTTAGGAGGAGGTTAGTGTGTGTGTGTGTTTCGGAGGGGGTTAGTGTGTGTGTGTGTTTCGGAGGGGGTTAGTGTGTGTGTGTGTTTCGGATGGGGTTAGTGTGTGTGTGTTTCGGAGGGGGTTAGTGTGTGTGTGTGTTTAGGAGGGGGTTAGTGTGTGTGTGTGTTTCGGAGGGGGTTAGTGTGTGTGTATTTAGGAGGGAGTTAGTGTGTGTGTGTTTAGGAGGGGGTTAGTGTGTGTGTGTTTAGGAGGGGGTTAGTGTGTGTGTGTTTGGGAGGGGGTTAGTGTGTGGGTGTGTTTAGGAGGGGGTTAGTGTGTGGGTGTGTTTAGGATTGGGGTTAGTGTGTGTGTTTAGGAGGGGGTCAGTGTGTGTGTGTGTTTAGGAGGGGGTTAGTGTGTGTGTGTGTTTAGGAGGGGGTTAGTGTGTGTGTGTTTAGGAGGGGGTTAGTGTGTGTGTGTTTAGGAGGGGGTTAGTGTGTGTGTGTGTGTTTAGGAGGGGGTTAGTGTGTGTGTGTTTAGGAGGGGGTTAGTGTGTGTGTGTTTAGGAGGGGGTTAGTGTGTGTGTGTTTTGGAGGGGGTTAGTGTGTGGGTGTGTTTAGGAGAGGGTTAGTGTGTGTGTGTTTAGGAGGGGGTTAGTGTGTGTGTGTGTTTAGGAGGGGGTGAGTTTGTGTGTGTTTAGGAGGGGGTTAGTGTGTGTGTTTAGGAGAGGGTTAATGTGTGTGTGTTTAGGAGGGGGTTAGTGTGTGTATGTTTAGGAGGGGGTTAGTGTGTGTGTGTGGAGGGGGTTAGTGTGTGTGTGTGTTTAGGAGGGGGTTAGTGTGTGTGTGTTTAGGAGGGGGTTAGTGTGTGTGTGTGTTTCGGAGGGGGTTAGTGTGTGTAGGTGTGTTTAGGAGGGGGTTAGTGTGTGTATGTTTAGGAGGGGGTTAGTGTGTGTGTGTGGAGGGGGTTAGTGTGTGTGCGTGTTTAGCAGGGGGTTAGTGTGTGTGTGTTTAGGGAAGGGGGTTAGTGTGTGTGTGTGTTTAGGGAAGGGGGTTAGTGTGTGTGTGTGTTTAGGAGAGGATTAATGTGTGTAGGTGTGTTTAAGAGGGGGTTAGTGTGTGTGTGTTTAGGAGGGGGTTAGTGTGTGTGTGTTTAGGAGGGGGTTAGTGTGTGTGTGTTTAGGAGGGGGTTAGTGTGTGTGTGTGTTTAGGAGGGGGTTAGTGTGTGTGTGTTTAGGAGGGTGTTAGTGTGTGTGTGTGTTTAGGAGGGGGTTAGTGTGTGTGTGTTTCGGAGGGGGTTAGTGTGTGTGTGTGTTTAGGGAAGGGGGTTAGTGTGTGTGTGTTAGGAGGGGGTTAGTGTGTGTGTGTTTAGGAGGAGGTTAGTGTGTGGGTGTTTAGGAGGGGGTTAGTGTGTGGGTGTTTAGGAGGGGGTTAGTGTGTGTGTGTGTTTAGGAGGGGGTTAGTGTGTGTGTGTTTAGGAGGGGGTTAGTGTGTGTGTGTGTTTAGGGAAGGGGGTTAGTGTGTGTGTGTTAGGAGGGGGTTAGTGTGTGTGTGTTTAGGAGGGGGTTAGTGTGTGGGTGTTTAGGAGGGGGTTAGTGTGTGTGCGTGTTTAGCAGGGGGTTAGTGTGTGTGTGTTTAGGAGGGGGTTAGTGTGTGGGTGTTTAGGAGGGGGTTAGTGTGTGTGTGTGTTTAGGAGGGGGTTAGTGTGTGTGCGTGTTTAGGAGGGGGTTAGTGTGTGGGTGTGTTTAGCAGGGGGTTAGTGTGTGTGTGTTTAGGAGGGGGGTTAGTATGTGTGTGTTAGGAGGGGGTTAGTGTGTGTGTGTTTAGGAGAGGGTTAGTGTGTGTGTGTTTAGGGAAGGGGGTTAGTATGTGTGTGTTAGGAGGGGGTTAGTGTGTGTGTGTTTAGGAGGGGGTTAGTGTGTGTGTGTGTTTAGGAGGGGGTTAGTGTGTGTGTGTGTTTAAGAGGGGTTAGTCCGTGTGTGTGTTTAGGAGGAGGTTAGTGTGTGTGTGTGTTTAGGAGGGGATTAATGTGTGTAGGTGTGTTTAAGAGGGGGTTAGTGTGTGTGTCTGTTAAGGAGGGGGTTCGTGTATGTGTGTGTTTGCGTATTTAGGAGGGGGTTAAACTGTGTGTGTGTTTAGGAGGGGGTTAGTGTGTGTGTGTGTGTTTAGGAGGGGGTTAGTGTGTGTGTGTTTAGGAGGGGGTTAGTGTGTGTGTGTTTAGGAGTGGGTTAGTGTGTGTGTTTGTTTCGGAGCAGGTTAGTGTGTTTGTGTTTCGGAGGGCATTAGTGTGTGTATGTTTAGGAGGGCATTAGTGTGTGTATGTTTAGGAGGGGTTTGTGTGTGTGTGTGTTTAGCAGTGGGTTAGTGTGTGTGTGTGTGTGTTATGGAGGGGTTTAGTGTGTGTGTGGATGTTTACGAGGGGGTTAGTGTGTATGTGTGTGGAGGGCGTTAGTGTGTGTGTGTGTTTAGGAGGTGGTTAGTGTGTATGTGTGTTTGGGAGGGGATTAGTGTGTGTGGGTGTTTAGGAGGGAATTAGTGTGTGTGTTTAGGAGGGGGTTATTGTGTGTGTGTGTTTAGGAGGGGGTTAGTGTGTGTGTGTGTTTCGGAGGGGGTTAAACTGTGTGTGTGTTTAGGAGGGGGTTAGTGTGTGTGTGTGTTTAGGGGGTGTTAGTGTGTATGTGTTTAGGAGGGGATAGTGTGTGTGTTTCGGAGGGGGTTAGTGTGTGTGTGTTTAGGAGGGGGTTAGTGTGTGTGGGTGTGTTTATGTGGGGGTTAGTGTGTGTGTGTGTTTAGGAGGAGGTTAGTGTGTGTGGATGTTTAGGAGGGGGTTTGTGTGTGTGTGTTTAGGAGGGGGTTAGTGTGTGTGGGTTTTTCGGAGGGGGTTAGTGTGTGTGTGTGTGTTATGTTGGGGGTTTAGTGTGTGTGTGGATGTTTACGAGGGGGTTAGTGTGTAAGTGTGTGGAGGGGGTTAGTGTGTGTGTGTTTAGGAGGGGGTTAGTGTGTGTGTGTGCTTTGGAGGTGGTTAGTGTGTGTGTGTTTAGGAGGGGGTTAGTGTGTGTGTGTTTAGGAGGTGGTTAGTGTGTTTGTGTTTCGGAGGGGGTTAGTGTTTGTGTATTTATTAGGGGGTTAGTTTGTGGGGGGGTGTTTAGGAGGGGGTTATTGTGTGTGTGTGTTTAGGAGGGGGTTAGTGTGTGTGTGTTTAGGAGGGGGTTAATGTGTGTGTGTTTAGGAGGGGGTTAGTGTGTGTAGGTGTGTTTAGAAGGGGGTTAGTGTGTGTAGGTGTGTTTAGGAGGGGGTTAGTGTGTGTGTGTTTAGGAGGGGGTTAGTGTGTGTAGGTGTGTATAGGAGGGGGTTAGTGTATGTGTGTGTTTCGGAGGGGGTTAGTGTGTGTGTGTGTTTCGGAGGGGGTTAGTGTGTGTGGGTGTTAAGGAGGGGGTTCGTGTATGTGTGTGTTTGCGTGTTTAGGAGGGGGTTAAACTGTGTGTGTGTTTAAGAGGGGGTTAGTGTGTGGTTGTGTTTAGGATTGGCTAGTGTGTGGGTGTGTTTAGGAGGGGGTTAGTGTGTGTGTGTGTTTAGGAGGGGGTTAGTGTGTGTGTGTTTAGGAGGGGGTTAGTATGTGTGTGTTTAGGAGGGGGTTAGTGTGTGTGTGTTTAGGAGAGGGTTAGTGTGTGTGTGTTTAGGGAAGGGGGTTAGTATGTGTGTGTTAGGAGGGGGTTAGTGTGTGTGTGTTTAGGAGGGGGTTAGTGTGTGTGTGTGTTTAGGAGGGGGTTAGTGTGTGTGTGTGTTTAAGAGGGGTTAGTCCGTGTGTGTGTTTAGGAGGAGGTTAGTGTGTGTGTGTGTTTAGGAGGGGATTAATGTGTGTAGGTGTGTTTAAGAGGGGGTTAGTGTGTGTGTCTGTTAAGGAGGGGGTTCGTGTATGTGTGTGTTTGCGTATTTAGGAGGGGGTTAAACTGTGTGTGTGTTTAGGAGGGGGTTAGTGTGTGTGTGTGTGTTTAGGAGGGGGTTAGTGTGTGTGTGTTTAGGAGGGGGTTAGTGTGTGTGTGTTTAGGAGTGGGTTAGTGTGTGTGTTTGTTTCGGAGCAGGTTAGTGTGTTTGTGTTTCGGAGGGCATTAGTGTGTGTATGTTTAGGAGGGCATTAGTGTGTGTATGTTTAGGAGGGGTTTGTGTGTGTGTGTGTTTAGCAGTGGGTTAGTGTGTGTGTGTGTGTGTTATGGAGGGGTTTAGTGTGTGTGTGGATGTTTACGAGGGGGTTAGTGTGTATGTGTGTGGAGGGCGTTAGTGTGTGTGTGTGTTTAGGAGGTGGTTAGTGTGTATGTGTGTTTGGGAGGGGATTAGTGTGTGTGGGTGTTTAGGAGGGAATTAGTGTGTGTGTTTAGGAGGGGGTTATTGTGTGTGTGTGTTTAGGAGGGGGTTAGTGTGTGTGTGTGTTTCGGAGGGGGTTAAACTGTGTGTGTGTTTAGGAGGGGGTTAGTGTGTGTGTGTGTTTAGGGGGTGTTAGTGTGTATGTGTTTAGGAGGGGATAGTGTGTGTGTTTCGGAGGGGGTTAGTGTGTGTGTGTTTAGGAGGGGGTTAGTGTGTGTCGGTGTGTTTATGTGGGGGTTAGTGTGTGTGTGTGTTTAGGAGGAGGTTAGTGTGTGTGGATGTTTAGGAGGGGGTTTGTGTGTGTGTGTTTAGGAGGGGGTTAGTGTGTGTGGGTTTTTCGGAGGGGGTTAGTGTGTGTGTGTGTGTTATGTTGGGGGTTTAGTGTGTGTGTGGATGTTTACGAGGGGGTTAGTGTGTAAGTGTGTGGAGGGGGTTAGTGTGTGTGTGTTTAGGAGGGGGTTAGTGTGTGTGTGTGCTTTGGAGGTGGTTAGTGTGTGTGTGTTTAGGAGGGGGTTAGTGTGTGTGTGTTTAGGAGGTGGTTAGTGTGTTTGTGTTTCGGAGGGGGTTAGTGTTTGTGTATTTATTAGGGGGTTAGTTTGTGGGGGGGTGTTTAGGAGGGGGTTATTGTGTGTGTGTGTTTAGGAGGGGGTTAGTGTGTGTGTGTTTAGGAGGGGGTTAATGTGTGTGTGTTTAGGAGGGGGTTAGTGTGTGTAGGTGTGTTTAGAAGGGGGTTAGTGTGTGTAGGTGTGTTTAGGAGGGGGTTAGTGTGTGTGTGTTTAGGAGGGGGTTAGTGTGTGTAGGTGTGTATAGGAGGGGGTTAGTGTATGTGTGTGTTTCGGAGGGGGTGAGTGTGTGTGTGTGTTTCGGAGGGGGTTAGTGTGTGTGGGTGTTAAGGAGGGGGTTCGTGTATGTGTGTGTTTGCGTGTTTAGGAGGGGGTTAAACTGTGTGTGTGTTTAAGAGGGGGTTAGTGTGTGGTTGTGTTTAGGATTGGCTAGTGTGTGGGTGTGTTTAGGAGGGGGTTAGTGTGTGTGTGTGTTTAGGAGGGGGTTAGTGTGTGTAGGTGTATTTAGGAGTGGGTTAGTGTGTGTGTGTTTAGGAGGGGGTTAGTGTGTGTAGGTGTGTATAGGAGGGGGTTAGTGTATGTGTGTGTTTCGGAGGGGGTTAGTGTGTGTGTGTGTTTCGGAGGGGGTTAGTGTGTGTGGGTGTTAAGGAGGGGGTTCGTGTATGTGTGTGTTTGCGTGTTTAGGAGGGGGTTAAACTGTGTGTGTGTTTAAGAGGGGGTTAGTGTGTGGTTGTGTTTAGGATTGGCTAGTGTGTGGGTGTGTTTAGGAGGGGGTTAGTGTGTGTGTGTGTTTAGGAGGGGGTTAGTGTGTGTGTGTTTAGGAGAGGGTTAGTGTGTGGGTGTGTTTAGGAGGGGGTTAGTGTGTGTGTGATTAGGAGGGGGTTAGTGTGTGGGTGTGTTTAGGAGGGGGTTAGTGTGTGTGTTTAGGAGGGTGTTAGTGTGTGTGTGGTTAGGAGGGGGTTAGTGTGTGTGTGTTTCGGAGAGGGTTAGTGTGTGGGTGTGTTTAGGAGGGGGTTAGTGTGTGTGTGATTAGGAGGGGGTTAGTGTGTGGGTGTGTTTAGGAGGGGGTTAGTGTGTGTGTTTAGGAGGGTGTTAGTGTGTGTGTGGTTAGGAGGGGGTTAGTGTGTGTGTGTTTCGGAGGGGGTTAGTGTGTGTGGGTGTTAAGGAGGGGGTTAGTGTATGTGTGTGTTTGCGTGTTTAGGAGGGGGTTAACCTGTGTGTGTGTGTTTAGGAGGGGGTTAGTGTGTGTGTGTTTAGGAGGGGGTTAGTGTGTGTGTGTTTAGGAGGGGGTTAGTGTGTGTGTGTTTTGGAGGGGGTTAGTGTGTGTGGGTGTTTAGGAGGGGGTTAGTGTGTGGGTGTGTTTAGGAGGGGGTTAGTGTGTGTGGGTGTTTAGGAGGGGGTTAGTGTGTGGGTGTGTTTAGGAGGGGGTTAGTGTGTGTGTGTGTTTAGGAGGGGGTTAGTGTGTGTGTGTGTTTAGGAGGGGGTTAGTGTGTGTGGGTGTTTAGGAGGGGGTTAGTGTGTGTGTGTGTTTAGGAGGGTGTTAGTGTGTGTGTGTGTTTAGGAGGGGGTTAGTGTGTGTGTGTTTAGGAGGGTGTTAGCGTGTGTGTGTGTTTAGGAGTGGGGTAGTGTGCGTGTCCTTACGAGGGGTTAGTGCGTGTGTGTGTTTAGGAGGGGTTTAGTGTGTGTGTGTTTAGGAGGGTGTTAGTGTGTGTGTGTTTAGGAGGGGGTTAGTGTGTGTAGGTGTGTTTAGGAGGGGGTTAGTGTGTGTAGGTGTGTTTAGGAGGGGGTTAGTGTGTGTGTGTGTGTTTAGGAGGGGGTTAGTGTGTGTGTGCTTAGGAGGGGGTTAGTGTGTGTGTGTTTAGGAGGGGGTTAGTGTGTGTATGTTTAGGAGGGGGTTAGTGTGTGTGTGCATGTGTGTTTAGGAGGGGGTTAGTGTGTGGGTGTGTTTAGGAGGGGGTTAGTGTGTGTGTGCTTAGGAGGGGGTTAGTGTGTGTGTGTTTAGGAGGGGGTTAGTGTGTGTGTGTTTAGGAGGGGGTTAGTGTGTGTGTGCATGTGTGTTTAGGAGGGGGTTAGTGTGTGGGTGTGTTTAGGAGGGGGTTAGTGTGTGTGTGCTTAGGAGGGTGTTAGTGTGTGTGTGCTTAGGAGTGGGTTAGTGTGTGTGTGTGTGTTTAGGAGGGGGTTAGTGTGTGTGTGCTTAGGAGGGGGTTAGTGTGTGTGTGTTTAGGAGGGGGTTAGTGTGTGTATGTTTAGGAGGGGGTTAGTGTGTGTGTGCATGTGTGTTTAGGAGGGGGTTAGTGTGTGGGTGTGTTTAGGAGGGGGTTAGTGTGTGGGTGTGTTTAGGAGGGGGTTAGTGTGTGTGTGTTTAGGAGGGGGTTAGTGTGTGTTTGTGTTTAGGAGGGGGTTAGTGTGTGTGTGTTTAGGAGGGTGTTAGTGTGTGTGTGTGTTTAGGAGGGGGTTAGTGTGTGTGTGTGTTTAGGAGGGGGTTAGTGTGTGTGTGTGTTTCGGAGGGGGTTAGTGTGTGGGTGTGTTTTGGAGGGGGTTAGTGTGTGTGTGTTTAGGAGGGGGTTAGTGTGTGTGTGTTTAGGAGGGGGTTAGTGTGTGTGTGTGTTTAGGAGGGGGTTAGTGTGTGTGTGGATGTTTAGGAGGGGGTTAGTGTGTGTGTGTTTCGGAGGGGGTTAGTGTGTGTGTGTTTAGGAGGGGGTTAGTGTGTGTGTGGATGTTTAGGAGGGGGTTAGTGTGTGTGTGTTTCGGAGGGGGTTAGTGTGTGTGTGTTTAGGAGGGGGTTAGTGTGTGTGTGGATGTTTAGGAGGGGGTTAGTGTGTGCGTGTTTAGGAGGGGGTTAGTGTGTGTGGGTGTGTTTAGGAGGGGGTTAGTGTGTGTGTGTTTAGGATGGGGTTAGTGTGTGTTTGTTTAGGAGGGGGTTAGTGTATGCGTGTGTGTGTTTAGGAGGGGGTTAGTGTGTGTGTGTTTAGGAGGGGGTTAGTGTGTGTGTGTTTAGGAGGGAGTTAGTGTGTGTGTGTTTAGGAGGGGGTTAGTGTGTGTGTGTTTAGGAGGGGGTTAGTGTGTGTGTGTTTAGGAGGGGGTTAGTGTGTGTGTGTGTTTAGGAGGGGGTTAGTGTGTGTGTGTTTAGGAGGGGGTTAGTGTGTGTGTGTGTTTAGGAGGGGGTTAGTGTGTGTGTGTTTAGGAGGGGGTTAGTGTGTGGGTGTGTTTAGGAGGGGGTTAGTGTGTGGGTGTGTTTAGGAGGGGGTTAGTGTGTGTGTGTTTAGGAGGGAGTTAGTGTGTGTGTGTTTAGGAGGGGGTTAGTGTGTGTGTGTTTAGGAGGGAGTTAGTGTGTGTGTGTTTAGGAGGGGGTTAGTGTGTGTGTGTTTAGGAGGGGGTTAGTGTGTGTGTGTGTTTAGGAGGGGGTTAGTGTGTGTGTTTAGGAGGGGGTTAGTGTGTGTGTGTGTTTAGGAGTGGGTTAGTGTGTGTGTGTTTAGGAGGGGGTTAGTGTGTGTGTGTTTAGGAGGGCATTAGTGTGTGTATGTTTAGGAGGGGTTTGCGTGTGTGTGTGTTAGTGTGTGTGTGTGTGTGTTATGGAGGGGTTTAGTGTGTGTGTGGATGTTTACGAGGGGGTTAGTGTGTAAGTGTGTGGAGGTGGTTAGTGTGTATGTGTGTTTGGGAGGGGATTAGTGTGTGTGGGTGTTTAGGAGGGAATTAGTGTGTGTGTTTAGGAGGGGGTTAGTGTGTGTGTGTTTAGGAGGGGGTTAGTGTGTGTGTGTTTAGGAGGGTGTTAGCGTGTGTGTGTGTTTAGGAGTGGGGTAGTGTGCGTGTCCTTACGAGGGGTTAGTGCGTGTGTGTGTTTAGGAGGGGGTTAGTGTGTGTGTGTATAGGAGGGTGTTAGTGTGTCTGTGTTTAGGAGGGGGTTAGTGTGTGTAGGTGTGTTTAGGAGGGGGTTAGTGTGTGTAGGTGTGTTTAGGAGGGGGTTAGTGTGTGTGTGCTTAGGAGTGGGTTAGTGTGTGTGTGTGTGTGTTTAGGAGGGGGTTAGTGTGTGTGTGTTTAGGAGGGGGTTAGTGTGTGTGTGTGTTTAGGAGGGGGTTAGTGTGTGTGTGTTTAGGAGGGGGTTAGTGTGTGTGTGTGTTTAGGAGGGGGTTAGTGTGTGTGTGTTTAGGAGGGGGTTAGTGTGTGGGTGTGTTTAGGAGGGGGTTAGTGTGTGGGTGTGTTTAGGAGGGGGTTAGTGTGTGTGTGTTTAGGAGGGAGTTAGTGTGTGTGTGTTTAGGAGGGGGTTAGTGTGTGTGTGTTTAGGAGGGAGTTAGTGTGTGTGTGTTTAGGAGGGGGTTAGTGTGTGTGTGTTTAGGAGGGGGTTAGTGTGTGTGTGTGTTTAGGAGGGGGTTAGTGTGTGTGTTTAGGAGGGGGTTAGTGTGTGTGTGTGTTTAGGAGTGGGTTAGTGTGTGTGTGTTTAGGAGGGGGTTAGTGTGTGTGTGTTTAGGAGGGCATTAGTGTGTGTATGTTTAGGAGGGGTTTGCGTGTGTGTGTGTTAGTGTGTGTGTGTGTGTGTTATGGAGGGGTTTAGTGTGTGTGTGGATGTTTACGAGGGGGTTAGTGTGTAAGTGTGTGGAGGTGGTTAGTGTGTATGTGTGTTTGGGAGGGGATTAGTGTGTGTGGGTGTTTAGGAGGGAATTAGTGTGTGTGTTTAGGAGGGGGTTAGTGTGTGTGTGTTTAGGAGGGGGTTAGTGTGTGTGTGTTTAGGAGGGTGTTAGCGTGTGTGTGTGTTTAGGAGTGGGGTAGTGTGCGTGTCCTTACGAGGGGTTAGTGCGTGTGTTGTTTTTAGGAGGGGGTTAGTGTGTGTGTGTATAGGAGGGTGTTAGTGTGTCTGTGTTTAGGAGGGGGTTAGTGTGTGTAGGTGTGTTTAGGAGGGGGTTAGTGTGTGTAGGTGTGTTTTGGAGGGGGTTAGTGTGTGTGTGCTTAGGAGTGGGTTAGTGTGTGTGTGTGTGTGTTTAGGAGGGGGTTAGTGTGTGGGTGTGTTTAGGAGGGGGTTAGTGTGTGGGTGTGTTTAGGAGGGGGTTAGTGTGTGTGTGTTTAGGAGGGGGTTAGTGTGTGTGTGTGTTTAGGAGGGGGTTAGTGTGTGTGTGTTTAGGAGGGGGTTAGTGTGTGTGTGTGTTTAGGAGTGGGGTAGTGTGCGTGTCATTACGAGGGGTTAGTGCGTGTGTGTGTTTAGGAGGGGGTTAGTGTGTGTGTGTTTAGGAGGGGGTTAGTGTGTGTGTGTGTTTAGGAGGGGGTTAGTGTGTGTGTGTTTAGGAGGGTGTTAGTGTGTGTGTGTTTAGGAGGGGGTTAGTGTGTGTAGGTGTGTTTAGGAGGGGGTTAGTGTGTGTGTGTTTAGGAGGGGGTTAGTGCGTGTGTGTGTTTAGGAGGGGGTTAGTGTGTGTGTGTTTAGGAGGGGGTTAGTGTGTGTGTGTTTAGGAGGGGGTTAGTGTGTGTGTTTTGGAGGGGGTTAGTGTGTGTGTGTGTTTAGGAGGGGGTTAGTGTGTGTGTGTTTAGGAGGGGGTTAGTGTGTGTGGATGTTTAGGAGGGGGTTAGTGTGTGCGTGTTTAGGAGGGGGTTAGTGTGTGTGTGTTTAGGAGGGGGTTAGTGTGTGTGTGTTTAGGAGGGGGTTAGTGTGTGTGTGTTTAGGAGGGGGTTAGTGTGTGTGTGTGTTTTGGAGGGGGTTAGTGTGTGTGTGTTTAGGAGGGGGTTAGTGTGTGTATGTTTAGGAGGGGGTTAGTGTATGCGTGTGTGTGTTTAGGAGGGGGTTAGTGTGTGTGTGTTTAGGAGGGGGTTAGTGTGTGTGTGTTTAGGAGGGGGTTAGTGTATGCGTGTGTGTGTTTAGGAGGGGGTTAGTGTGTGTGTGTTTAGGAGGGGGTTAGTGTGTGTGTGTTTAGGAGGGAGTTAGTGTGTGTGTGTTTAGGAGGGGGTTAGTGTGTGTGTGTTTAGGAGGGGGTTAGTGTGTGTGTGTTTAGGAGGGGGTTAGTGTGTGTGTGTGTTTAGGAGGGGGTTAGTGTGTGTGTGTTTAGGAGGGGGTTAGTGTGTGTGTGTTTAGGAGGGAGTTAGTGTGTGTGTGTTTAGGAGGGGGTTAGTGTGTGTGTGTTTAGGAGGGGGTTAGTGTGTGTGTGTGTTTAGGAGGGGGTTAGTGTGAGTGTGTTTAGGAGGGGGTTAGTGTGTGTGTGTTTAGGAGGGCATTAGTGTGTGTATGTTTAGGAGGGGTTTGTGTGTGTGTGTGTTTAGCAGTGTGTTAGTGTGTGTGTGTGTGTGTTATGGAGGGGTTTAGTGTGTGTGTGGATGTTTACGAGTGGGTTAGTGTGTAAGTGTGTGGAGGTGGTTAGTGTGTATGTGTGTTTGGGAGGGGATTAGTGTGTGTGGGTGTTTAGGAGGGAATTAGTGTGTGTGTTTAGGAGGGGGTTAGTGTGTGTGTGTGTTTAGGAGGGGGTTTGTTTGTTGGGGTGTGTTTAGGGGGGGTTAGTGTGTATGTGTTTAGGAGGGGTTAGTGTGTGTGTTTCGGAGGGGGTTAGTGTGTGTGTGTTTAGTAGGGGGTTAGTGTGTGTGGGTGTGTTTATGTGGGGGTTAGTGTGTGTGTGTGTTTAGGAGGAGGTTAGTGTGTGTGTGGATGTTTAGGAGGGGGTTTGTGTGTGTGTTTTTAGGAGGGGGTTAGTGTTTGTGGGTTTTTCGGAGGGGGTTAGTGTGTGTGTGTGTGTGTGTTATGTTGGGGGTTTAGTGTGTGTGTGGATGTTTACGAGGGGGTTAGTGTGTAAGTGTGTGGAGGGGGTTAGTGTGTGTGTGTGTTTAGGAGGGGGTTAGTTTGTGGGGGGGGTGTTTAGGAGGGGTTTATTGTGTGTGTGTTTCGGAGGGGTTTAGTTTGTGGGGGTGTGTTTAGGAGCGATTTAGTTTGTGGGGGTATGTTTAGGAGGGGGCTAGTGTGTGTGTGTGTTTAGGAGGGGGTTAATGTGTGTGTGTTTAGGAGGGGGTTAGTGTGTGTGTGTTTAGGAGGGGGTTAGTGTGTGTAGGTGTGTTTAGGAGGGGGTTAGTGTATGTGTGTGTTTCGGAGGGGGTTAGTGTGTGTGGGTGTTAAGGAGGGGGTTAGTGTATGTGTGTGTTTGCGTGTTTAGGAGGGGGTTAAACTGTGTGTGTGTGTTTAGGAGGGGGTTAGTGTGTGTGTGTTTAGGAGGGGGTTAGTGTGTGGTTGTGTTTAGGATGGGTTCGTGTGTGGGTGTGTTTAGGAGGGGGTTAGTGTGTGTGTGTGTTTAGGTGGGGGTTAGTGTGTGTGTGATTAGGAGGGGGTTAGTGTGTGTGTGTGTTTAGGAGGGGGTTAGTGTATGTGTGTGTTTCGGAGGGGGTTAGTGTGTGTGTGTGTTTAGGAGGGGGTTAGTGTGTGTGTGTGTTTAGGAGTGGGTTAGTGTATGTGTGTGTTTGCGTGTTTAGGAGGGGGTCAACCTGTGTGTGTGTGTTTAGGAGGGGGTTAGTGTGTGGTTGTGTTTAGGAGGGGGTTAGTGTGTGTGTGTGTTTAGGAGGGGGTTAGTGTGTGTGTGATTAGGAGGGGGTTAGTGTGTGTAGGTGTGTTTAGGAGGGGGTTAGTGTGTGTGGGTGTGTTTAGGAGGGGGTTAGTGTGTGTGTGTTTAGGAGGGTGTTAGTGTGTGTGGGTGTGTTTATGTGGGGGTTAGTGTGTGTGTGTGTTTAGGAGGAGGTTAGTGTGTGTGTGGATGTTTAGGAGGGGGTTTGTGTGTGTGTGTTTAGGATGGGGTTAGTGTGTGTGGGTTTTTCGGAGGGGGTTAGTGTGTGTGTGTGTGTTATGTTGGGGGCTTAGTGTGTGTGTGGATGTTTACGAGGGGGTTAGTGTGTAAGTGTGTGGAGGGGGTTAGTGTGTGTGTGTGTTTAGGAGGAGTTGAGTGTTTGGGTGTGTTTTGGAGGTGGTTTGTGTGTGTGTGTTTAGGAGGGGGTTAGTGTGTGTGTGTTTAGGAGGGGGTTAGTTTGTGGGGGGGTGTTTAGGAGGGGGTTAGTTTGTGGGGGTGTGTTTAGGAGGGGGTTAGTGTGTGTGTGTGTTTAGGAGGGGGTTAATGTGTGTGTGTTTAGGAGGGGGTTAGTGTGTGTGTGTTTAGGAGGGGTTTAGTGTGTGTAGGTGTGTTTAGGAGGGGGTTAGTGTGTGTGTGTTTAGGAAGGGGTTAGTGTGTGTGGGTGTGTTTAGGAGGGGGCTAGTGTGTGTAGGTGTGTTTAGGAGGGGGTTAGTGTGTGTGTGTTTTGGAGGGGGTTAGTGTGTGTAGGTGTGTATAGGAGGGGGTTAGTGTATGTGTGTGTTTCGGAGGGGGTTAGTGTGTGTGTGTGTTTAGGAGGGGGTTAGTGTGTGTGTGTGTTTAGGAGGGGGTTAGTGTATGTGTGTGTTTGCGTGTTTAGGAGGGGGTCAACCTGTGTGTGTGTGTTTAGGAGGGGGTTAGTGTGTGGTTGTGTTTAGGATGGGTTAGTGTGTGGTTGTGTTTAGGAGGGGGTTAGTGTGTGTGTGTGTTTAGGAGGGGGTTAGTGTGTGTGTCTGTTTAGGAGGGAATTAGTGTGTGTGTGTGTTTAGGAGTGGGTTAGTGTGTGGGTGTGTTTAGGAGGGGGTTAGTGTGTGGGTGTGTTTAGGAGGGGGTTAGTGTGTGGGTGTGTTTAGGAGGGGGTTAGTGTGTGTGTGTGTTTAGGAGGGTGTTAGCGTGTGTGTGGTTAGGAGGGGGTTAGTGTGTGTGTGTTTCGGAGGGGGTTAGTGTGTGTGGGTGTTAAGGAGGGGGTTAGTGTATGTGTGTGTTTGCGTGTTTAGGAGGGGGTTAACCTGTGTGTGTGTGTTTAGGAGGGGGTTAGTGTGTGTGTGTGTTTAGGAGGGGGTTAGTGTGTGTGTGTGTTTAGGAGGGGGTTAGTGTGTGTGTGTGTTTAGGAGGGGGTTAGTGTGTGGGTGTGTTTAGGAGGGGGTTAGTGTGTGTGTGTTTAGGAGGGTGCTAGCGTGTGTGTGTGTTTAGGAGTGGGGTAGTGTGCGTGTCCTTACGAGGGGTTAGTGCGTGTTTGTGTTTAGGAGGGGGTTAGTGTGTGTGTGTTTACGAGGGGTTAGTGTGTGTGAGTTTAGGAGGGGGTTAGTGTGTGTAGGTGTGTTTAGGAGGGGGTTAGTGTGTGTGTGCTTAGGAGGGGGTTAGTGTGTGTGTGTTTAGGAGGGGGTTAGTGTGTGTGTGCGTGTGTGTTTTGGGGGGTGTTAGTGTGTGTGTGCTTAGGATGGGGTTAGAGTGTGTGTGTTTTGGAGGGGGTTAGTGTGTGTGTGCATGTGTGTTTAGGAGGGGGTTAGTGTGTGTGGGTGTTTTTAGGAGTGGGTTAGTGTGTGTGTGTTTAGGAGGGGGTTAGTGTGTGTATGTTTAGGAGGGGGTTAGTGTGTGTGTGTTTAGGAGGGAGTTAGTGTGTGTGTGTTTAGGAGGGGATTAGTGTGTGTGTTTGTTTCGGAGGGGGTTAGTGTGTGCGTGTTTCGGAGGGGGTTAGTGTATGTGTGTTTAGGAGGGGGTTAGTGTGTGTGTGATTAGGAGGGCATTAGTGTGTGTATGTTTAGGAGGGGTTTGTGTGTGTGTGTGTTTAGCAGTGTGTTAGTGTGTGTGTGTGTGTGTGTTATGGAGGGGTTTAGTGTGTGTGTGGATGTTTACGAGGGGGTTAGTGTGTATGTGTGTGGAGGGGGTTAGTGTGTGTGTGTGTTTAGGAGGTGGTTAGTGTGTATGTGTGTTTGGGAGGGGATTAGTGTGTGTGGGTGTTTAGGAGGGAATTAGTGTGTGTGTTTAGGAGGGGGTTATTGTGTGTGTGTGTTTAGGAGGGGGTTAGTGTGTGTGTGTGTGTTTAGGAGGGGGTTAGTGTGTTTGTGTGTTTAGGAGGGTGTTAGTGTGTGTGTGTGTTTAGGAGGGGGTTAGTGTGTATGTGTTTAGGAGGGGTTAGTGTGTGTGTTTCGGAGGGGGTTAGTGTGTGTGTGTTTAGGAGGGGGTTAGTGTGTGTGGGTGTGTTTATGTGGGGGTTAGTGTGTGTGTGTGTTTAGGAGGAGGTTAGTGTGTGTGGATGTTTAGGAGGGGGTTTGTGTGTGTGTGTTTAGGAGGGGGTTAGTGTGTATGTGTTTAGGAGGGGTTAGTGTGTGTGTTTCGGAGGGGGTTAGTGTGTGTGTGTTTAGGAGGGGGTTAGTGTGTGTGGGTGTGTTTATGTGGGGGTTAGTGTGTGTGTGTGTTTAGGAGGAGGTTAGTGTGTGTGGATGTTTAGGAGGGGGTTTGTGTGTGTGTGTTTAGGAGGGGGTTAGTGTGTGTGGATGTTTAGGAGGGGGTTTGTGTGTGTGTGTTTAGGAGGGGGTTAGTGTGTGTGGGTTTTTCGGAGGGGGTTAGTGTGTGTGTGTGTGTTATGTTGGGGGTTTAGTGTGTGTGTGGATGTTTACGAGGGGGTTAGTGTGTAAGTGTGTGGAGGGGGTTAGTGTGTGTGTGTGTTTAGGAGGAGTTGAGTGTTTGGGTGTGTTTTGGAGGTGGTTAGTGTGTGTGTGTTTAGGAGGGGGTTAGTGTGTGTGTGTTTAGGAGGGGTTTAGTTTGTGGGGGTGTGTTTAGGAGGGGGTTAGTTTGTGTGTGTTGTTAGAGGGGGTTAATGTGTGTGTGTTTAGGAGGGGGTTAGTGTGTGTGTGTTTAGGAGGGGGTTAGTGTGTGTAGGTGTGTTTAGGAGGGTGTTAGTGTGTGTGTGTTTAGGAAGGGGTTAGTGTGTGTGTGTTTAGGAGGGGGTTAGTGTGTGTGTGTTTATGAGGGGGTTAGTGTGTGTAGGTGTGTTTAGGAGGGGGTTAGTGTATGTGTGTGTTTCGGAGGGGGTTAGTGTGTGTGGGTGTTAAGGAGGGGGTTAGTGTATGTGTGTGTTTGCGTGTTTAGGAGGGGGTTAAACTGTGTGTGTGTTTTTAGGAGGGGGTTAGTGTGTGGTTGTGTTTAGGATGGGTTAGTGTGTGGGTGTGTTTAGGAGGGGGTTAGTGTGTGTGTGTGTTTAGGAGGGGGTTAGTGTGTGTGTGTTTAGGAGGGTGTTAGTGTGTGTGTGTTTAGGAGGGTGTTAGCGTGTGTGTGGTTAGGAGGGGGTTAGTGTGTGTGTGTTTCGGAGGGGGTTAGTGTGTGTGGGTGTTAAGGAGGGGGTTAGTGTATGTGTGTGTTTGCGTGTTTAGGAGGGGGTTAACCTGTGTGTGTGTGTTTAGGAGGGGGTTAGTGTGTGTGTGTGTTTAGGAGGGGGTTAGTGTGTGGGTGTCTTTAGGATGGGGTTAGTGTGTGTGTGTGTTTAGGAGGGTGTTAGTGTGTGTGTGTTTAGGAGGGGGTTAGTGTGTGTGTGTTTAGGAGGGGGTTAGTGTGTGTGTGTTTAGGAGGGTGTTAGTGTGTGTGTGTTTAGGAGGGGGTTAGTGTGTGTGTGTTTAGGAGGGGGTTAGTGTGTGTGTGTTTCGGAGGGGGTTAGTGTGTGTGTGTTTAGGAGGGGGTTAGTGTGTGTGTGTTTAGGAGGGGGTTAGTTTGTGGGGGTGTGTTTAGGAGGGGGTTAGTGTGTGTGTGTGTTTAGGAGGGGGTTAGTGTGTGTTTGTGTTAAGGAGGGGGTTAGTGTGTGTATGTTTAGGAGGGGGTTAGTCTGTGTGGGTGTTAAGGAGGGGGTTAGTGTGTGTGGGTGTTAAGGAGGGGGTTAGTGTGTGTGGGTGTGTTTAGGAGTGGGTTAGTGTGTGTGTTTAGGAGGGGGTTAGTGTGTGTGGGTGTTAAGGAGGGGGTTAGTGTGTGTGTGTGTGTTTAGGAGTGGGTTAATGTGTGTGTGTTTAGGAGGGGGTTAGTGTGTGTGTGTTTAGGAGTGGGTTAATGTGTGTGTGTTTAGGAGGGGGTTAGTGTGTGTGTGTTTAGGAGGGGGTTAGTGTGTGTGTGTTTAGGAGTGGGTTAATGTGTGTGTGTTTAGGAGGGGGTTAGTGTGTGTGTGTTTAGGAGGGGGTTAGTGTGTGTATGTTTAGGAGGGGGTTAGTGTATGCGTGTGTTTAGGAGGGGGTTAGTGTGTGTGTTTAGGAGGGGGTTAGTGTGTGGGTATTTAGGAGGGAGTTAGTGTGTGTGTGTTTAGGAGGGGGTTCGTGTGTGTGTGTTTAGGAGGGGGTTAGTGTGTGTGTGTTTAGGAGGGGGTTAGTGTGTGTGTGATTAGGAGGGGGTTAGTGTGTGTGTTTATGAGGGCGTTAGTGTGTGTGTGTTTAGGAGGGGGTTAGTGTATGTGTGTGTTTAGGAGGGGTTTAGTTTGTGGGGGTGTGTTCAGGAGGGGGTTAGTTTGTGGGGGTGTGTTTAGGAGGGGGTTAGTGTGTGTGTGTGTTTAGGAGGGGTTTAATGTGTGTGTGTTTAGGAGGGGGTTAGTGTGTGTGTGTTTAGGAGGGGGTTAGTGTGTGTGGGTGTGTTTAGGAGTGGGTTAGTGTGTGTGTGTTTAGGAGGGGGTTAGTGTGTGTATGTTTAGGAGGTGGTTAGTGTGTGTGGGTGTTAAGGAGGGGGTTAGTGTGTGTGGGTGTTAAGGAGGGGGCTAGTGTGTGTGTGTGTTTAGGAGGGGGTTCATGTGTGTGTGTTTAGGAGGGGGTTAGTGTGTGTGTGTTTAGGAGGGGGTTAGTGTGTGTGTGTTTAGGAGTGGGTTAGTGTGTGTGTGTTTAGGAGGGGGTTAGTGTGTGTATGTTTAGGAGGGGGTTAGTGTATGCGTGTGTTTAGGAGGGGGTTAGTGTGTGTGTTTAGGAGGGGGTTAGTGTATGTGGGTGTGTTTAGGAGGGGGTTAGTGTGTGTGTGTGTTTAGGAGGAGGTTAGTGTGTGTGTGTTTAGGAGGGGGTTAGTGTGTGTGTGTTTAGGAAGGGGTTAGTGTGTGCGTGTGTAGGAGGGGGTTAGAGTGTGCGTGTGTAGGAGGGTGTTAGTGTATGTCTGTGTATTGGAGGGAGTTAGTGTGTGTGTTTAGGAGGGGGTTAGTGTGTGTGGGTGTGTTTAGGAGGGGGTTAGTGTATGTGTGTGTTTAGGAGGGGGTTAGTGTATGCGTGTTTAGGAGGGGTTTAGTGTGTGTGGGTGTTTAGGAGGGGTTTAGTGTGTGTGTGTGTTTAGGAGGGGGTTAGTGTGTGTGTGTGTGGAGGGGGTTAGTTTGTGGGGGGGTGTTTAGGAGGGGTTTGTGTGTGTGTGTTTAGGAGGGGGTTATTGTGCGTGTGTGTGTTTAGGAGGGGGTTAGTTTGTGTGCGTTTGTTTAGGAGGGGGTTAGTGTGTGAGTGTGTTTAGGAGGGGGTTAGCGTGTGAGTGTGTTTAGGAGGGGGTTAGGGTGTTTGTCTGTTTAGGAGGGGGTTAGTATGTGTGTATTTAGCAGGGGGTTAGTGTGGGTGTATTTAGGAGGGGGTTAATGTGCGTTCGTGTTTAGGAGTGGTTTAGCGTGTGTGTGTGTTTAGCAGTGGGTTAGTGTGTGTGTGTGTGTTATGGAGGGGTTTAGCGTGTGTGTGGATGTTTACGAGGGGGTTAGTGTGTATGTGTGTGGAGGGGGTTAGTGTGTGTGTGTGTTTAGGAGGGGGTTAGTGTGTGTGTGTGTTTAGGAGGTTGTTAGTGTGTGTGTGTGTTTAGGAGGGGGTTAGTGTGTGTGTGTGTTTAGGAGGTTGTTAGTGTGTGTGTGTGTTTAGGAGGGGGTTAGTGTGTGTGTGTGTTTAGGAGGTTGTTAGTGTGTGTGTGTGTTTAGGAGGGGGTTAGTGTTTGTGTGTGTTTAGGAGGGGGTTAGTGTGTGTGTGTGTTTAGGAGGGGGTTAGTGTGTGTGTGTTTAGGAGGGGGTTAGTGTGTGTGTGTGTTTAGGAGGGGGTTAGTGTGTGTGTGTGTTTAGGAGGGGGTTAGTGTGTGTGTGTTTAGGAGGTTGTTAGTGTGTGTGTGTGTTTAGGAGGGGGTTAGTGTGTGTGTGTGTGTTTAGGAGGGGGTTAGTGTGTGTGTGTTTAGGAGGGTGTTAGTGTGTGGGTGTGTTTAGGAGGGGGTTAGTGTGTGTGTTTAGAAGGGGGTTAGTGTGTGTACGTTTAGGAGGTGGTTAGTGTGTGTGTGTTTAGGAGGGGGTTACTGTGTGTGTGTGTTTAGGAGGGGGTTAGTGTGTGTGTGTTTAGGAGGGGGTTACTGTGTGTGTGTGTTTAGGAGGGGGTTAGTGTGTGTGTGTTTAGGAGGGGGTTAGTGTGTGTGTGTGTGTTTAGGAGGGGGTTAGTGTGTGTGTGTTTAGGAGGGTGTTAGTGTGTGGGTGTGTTTAGGAGGGGGTTAGTGTGTGTGTGTTTAGGAGGGTGTTAGTGTGTGGGTGTGTTTAGGAGGGGGTTAGTGTGTGTATGTTTAGGAGGGGGTTTGTGTGTGTGTGTTTAGGAGGGGGTTAGTGTGTGTGTGTTTCGGAGGGGGTTAGTGTGTGTGTGTTTCGGAGGGGGTTAGTGTGTGTGTGTTTACGAGGGGTTAGTGTGTGTGTGTTTAGGACGGGGTTAGTGTGTGTGTGTGTTTAGGAGGGGGTTAGTGTGTGTGTGTTTAGGAGGGGGTTAGTGTGTGTGTGTGTTTAGGAGGGGGTTAGTGTGTGTGTGTTTAGGAGGGGGTTAGTGTGTGTGTGTTTAGGAGGGGGTTAGTGTGTGTGTGTTTCGGAGGGGGTTAGTGTGTGTGTGTTTACGAGGGGTTAGTGTGTGTGTGTTTAGGAGGGGGTTAGTGTGTGTGTGTGTTTAGGAGGGGGTTAGTGTGTGTGTGTGTTTAGGAGGGGGTTAGTGTGTGTGTGTTTAGGAGGTTGTTAGTGTGTGTGTGTGTTTAGGAGGGGGTTAGTGTGTGTGTGTGTGTTTAGGAGGGGGTTAGTGTGTGTGTGTTTAGGAGGGTGTTAGTGTGTGGGTGTGTTTAGGAGGGGGTTAGTGTGTGTGTTTAGAAGGGGGTTAGTGTGTGTACGTTTAGGAGGTGGTTAGTGTGTGTGTGTGTTTACGAGGGGTTAGTGCCTGTGTGTGTTTAGGAGGGGGTTAGTGTGTGTTTGTTTAGGAGGGAGTTAGTGTGTGTGTGTGTTTAGGAGGGGGTTAGTGTGTGTTTGTTTCGGAGGGGGTTAGTGTGTGTGTGTGTTTAGGAGGGGGTTAGTGTGTGTTTGTTTCGGAGGGGGTTAGTGTGTGTGTGTGTTTACGAGGGGTTAGTGCCTGTGTGTGTTTAGGAGGGGGTTAGTGTGTGTGTGTGTTTAGGAGGGGGTTAGTGTGTGTGTGTTTAGGAGGGGGTTAGTGTGTGTGTGTTTAGGAGGGGGTTAGTGTGTGTGTGTTTAGGAGGGGGTTAGTGTGTGTGTGTTTAGGAGGGGGTTAGTGTGTGTGTGTTTAGGAGGGGGTTAGTGTGTGTGTGTTTAGGAGGGAGTTAGTGTGTGTGTGTTTAGGAGGGGGTGAGTGTGTGTGTGTGTTTAGGAGGGGGTTAGTGTGTGTGTGTTTAGGAGGGGGTTAGTGTGTGTGTGTTTAGGAGGGGGTTAGTGTTTGTGTGTTTGGGAGGGGGTTAGTGTGTGTGTGTTTAGGAGGGGATGAGTGTGTGTGGTGTTTGGGAGGGGGTTAGTGTGTGGGTGTTTGGGAGGGGGTTAGTGTGTGTGTGTTTGGGAGGGGGTTAGTGTGTGTGTGTTTGGGAGGGGGTTAGTGTGTGTGTGTTTAGGAGGGGGTTAGTGGTGTGTGTGTTTAGGAGGGGGTTAGTGTGTGTGTGTTTAGGAGGGGGTTAGTGTGTGTGTGTTTAGGAGGGGGGTTAGTGTGTGTGTGTTTGGGAGGGGGTTAGTGTGTGTGTGTTTAGGAGGGGGTTAGTGTGTGTGTGTTTGGGAGGGGGTTAGTGTGTGTGTGTTTAGGAGGGGGTTAGTGTGTGTGTGTTTAGGAGGGGGTTAGTGTGTGTGTGTTTCGGAGGGGGTTAGTGTGTGTGTGTTTAGGAGGGGGTTAGTGTGTGTGTGTGTTAGGAGGGGGTTAGTGTGTGTGTGTGTTAGGAGGGGGTTAGTGTGTGTGGGTGTTTAGGAGGGGGTCAGGTGTGTGTGTTTAGGAGGGGGTTAGTATGTGTGTGTTTAGGAGGGGGTTAGTGTGTGTGTGTGTTTAGGAGGGGGTTAGTGTGTGTGTTTAGGAGGGGGTCAGTGTGTGTGTGTTTAGGAGGGGGTTAGTGTGTGTGTGTGTTTAGGAGGGGGTTAGTGTGTGTGTGTGTTTAGGAGGGGGTTAGTGTGTGTGTTTAGGAGGGGGTCAGTGTGTGTGTGTGTTTAGGAGGGGGTTAGTGTGTGTGTGTGTTTAGGAAGGGGGTTAGTGTGTGTGTGTTTAGGAGGGGGTTAGTGTGTGTGTGTTTAGGAGGGGGTTAGTGTGTGGGTGTGTTTAGGAGGGGGTTAGTGTGTGTGTTTAGGAGGGGGTCAGTGTGTGTGTGTGTTTAGGAGGGGGTTAGTGTGTGTGTGTGTTTAGGAGGGGGTTAGTGTGTGTGTGTTTGGAGGGGGTTAGTGTGTGTGTGTTTAGGAGGGGGTTAGTGTGTGTGTGTTTAGGAGGGGGTCAGTGTGTGTGTGTTTCGGAGGGGGTTAGTGTGTGTGTGTTTAGGAGGGGGTCAGTGTGTGTGTGTGTTTAGGAGGGGGTTAGTGTGTGTGTTTTAGGAGGGGTTAGTGTGTGTGTGTTTAGGAGGGGGTTAGTGTGTGTGTGTGTTTAGGAGGGGGTTAGTGTGTGTGTGTGTTTAGGAGGGGATTAGTGTGTGTGTGTGTTTAGGAGGGGGTTAGTGTGTGTGTGTGTTTAGGAGGGGGTTAGTGTGTGTGTGTTTAGGAGGGGGTTAGTGTGTGTGTGTGTTTAGGAGGGGGTTAGTGTGTGTGTGTGTTTAGGAGGGGGTTAGTGTGTGTGTGTTTCGGAGGGGGTTAGTGTGTGTGTGTTTAGGAGGGGGTTAGTGTGTGTGTGTTTAGGAGGGGGTTAGTGTGTGTGTGTTTAGGAGGGGGTTAGTGTGTGTGTGTTTAGGAGGGGGTTAGTGTGTGTGTGTGTTTAGGAGGGGGTTAGTGTGTGTGTGTTTAGGAGGGGGTTAGTGTGTGTGTTTAGGAGGGGGTTAGTGTGTGTGTGTTTAGGAGGGGGTTAGTGTGTGTGTGTTTAGGAGGGGGTTAGTGTGTGTGTGTTTAGGAGGGGGTTAGTGTGTGTGTGTGTTAGGAGGGGGTTAGTGTGTGTGTTTAGGAGGGGGTTAGTGTGTGTGTGTTTAGGAGGGGGTTAGTGTGTGGGGTGTGTGTTTAGGAGGGGGTTAGTGGTGTGTGTGTGTTTAGGAGGGGGTTAGTGTGGTGTGTGTTTAGGAGGGGGTTAGTGTGTGTGTGTTTAGGAGGGGGTTAGTGTGTGTGTGTTTAGGAGGGGGTTAGTGTGTGTGTTTAGGAGGGGGTTATGTGTGTGTTTAGAGGT
>NW_027310602.1:0-60883 GCF_047496795.1 Chiloscyllium punctatum
GACATGAAGAGATATTGGCTGCTTGTGATAGTGAGATGGCAATCATCACTGCTGGCTTGAATCTACACAAAGACTGTGTAAATCAGGTTGGCAGCAGTAACGTGGATGAGAGGTTATTGATGACCTTCGAGAAAGTATCTTAGAGCTGCGTGTTCTGGAGCAACCAGACATAAGGTTGTGTTATTATCATCTTATTGATACTGTGTAATGTGACAGGATTTATGAAACAATCTCAGTGTAAAGGCTCTCCTACGTTGCAGCCATCACCATATGATTCAATTTTACATCCAATTTGAATGGAAGAAGATTGACTCTGAGGTAAGTATTTCAAACTTAAACAAGGTCCACTCTGCGGGCATGTAAACTAAGCCAGCTGAAGTGAATGGCATAACTGGCTCGGAGAGAGATCAGTTGGGACAGTGATGGCAGACAGTTAAGAGGATACCTCAGAATATTCAGAAGAAGTATATTCTGACTGAAACAAGAGACTTTAAAGGGAGGACTCGCTTTCTGTGGTTGACTGAAAAGTTGAAGAAACCGTCCAACTTGAGGATATTGCAAAGATGGGTGGCAGGTCTGATGATTGATTAGAAAATAAAGTATGGCAGAGAAAAAGGTTAATTAGAAGGAGGAAATTGGAATCTCAGAACCCAACTCAAAATCTTAAAAACAACAAAGCAAGAGTTTCCATGGGTATTTAAAAACAAAACATGTACGCAATGTGAGTGTCAGTCCTCTAGGGAGTGAGAATATTGAGTTATTGGGAGATGATAGGGGGAAAAAAGTGCAGAGCTGGAAAAAGCATTTCAGTACTTGTGGTAAGACACTGTTTTGCTGACATTGAAACTTCAGGCCAACTCTGTCTGCATGCTGACTCAGAACTGAGCACATGCACAGTTCCAGATTGTCTGCATCATCATCCCAATCTCCCTCACCCTCTCTCCTCCTCTCTGAATCTGAACATCACCACCATTCTCCGCACCACCTCCACCAGCCCCAACCACCATCAGACTGGACATCAATCTCTCTCTTCTCCAGGTCACAATCTCTATCTCAACCTTAGACTTTCCCTCCCACCCCCACTCTATCCCTCCAAATCTCAACATCCAGTGAAACTGAGCAGACATGGAAAGAAGATGCATGATTGAAACACTTCAACCAATCACATTCACCCATGCATGAGCAAGTATCTCCCTAGAGAATACTGCATGTGCTCCTCAGTGTCAACCTAACTGTAAGTCAGGAAGTAGGAGGGAGGGATGAACACAATGTAATTACAGTCACTAAGGAGGCTGGACTCAGCAAACTGATAATAGGTCTCATCACCTTCTGTTTTCGTCCCAGAGTCTTAAAAGAGGTTGTTAATTCGGTTGTAGATGCATTAATGCAAATTCTTTGAATTTCCCAAGATTCATTAGACTTCACTCAGTCAGAGATCACTTAGTCTGTCAATGATTTGCCCCATCCCTTGTCAGTGACCATCACCTCCCTGCCTCTAAACCTCTTCTGGCCCCAAGGCCTATCTGGAATGACTTGATGGCACTAACTGCTGTTTGTAGACTCCCGCTGACACTAACCTCTAGGATGCATAAGGTTCACTTGGTACAAGGTTCATTAATTGAAACCTGCTGTTTTTCTATTACTACAGTATAATAATGTCTATTTAACCCTGACCGTATAATTCATTTCAACAGTCCCTTATTTTAAAAGAGGATGTAAATGCATTAAAGACAGTTCAGAGGAGGTTTACTCGGTGAATATTTTGAATGAGTGGCTTGTGCAATCGGGATAGGTGCTCAGACTGGGTTTGTTTCTGCTGGAGTTTAGACGAGTTAAGAGTGATCTGATCAAACTGTATAGATGCTCTTAATGATCTTGACACAGTGAATGTGGAATGGATGTTTCTTCTTGTGGGTGAGTTCAGAATTAGGGACCATGTTTATAAAATTAGTGAGGGGTCACACTTTTTGGACAGGGATGAAGAGAATTCTTTTTTCGGGTGTGTAACTTTGGAATTGTCTGTCCCAGAAAGTGGGAGAGGTGAGGACAATCGATATTTTTAAGTCACAGGTTCTTCCCTTGCAAAACAAGAATCTAAGGTTACACTGGGTAGATGGGAACTCAAAACATAGACTTATCAGCCATAAACCTATGAAAGAGTGGAATAGGTTTAAGTGAGCAAATGAATTTGTTAAATGCATTCATAAAAGTTTCTTCAAGCAGTATATAGAGGATCCTACTCAGGAAGGGACAAAACTTGACCAACTCATGGGAAATTGGGCAGGACAGGTGATGGAGGTGATAGTGGGGGAGCACTTTGGGACCAGTCCTATTAATTTTAAAGTAGTTATGGAGAGGAACTGGTCCACAGGTTCAAGTTCTAAAGTGGAGCAAGGTGAATTTTGATGGAATTAGCCAGGAGCTTGCAGGGGTTGATTGGAGTAGTTTGTTTGCAGGTAAAGGGACCTCCAGCAAGTGGGAGGCCTTTAAAAGTGAGCTCGCTGGAATTCAAGGTCTATATGTTCCTATGAAGGTGAAAGGCAAGGTTGACAGGAATAGGGAACCCTGAATGACAAGAGATATTGAGGCTTTGACCAGAAAACGAATGAGGTATGGCTTAGGTACCGGCAACTGGGACCAAGGGAATCCCTGGATGTATACAGGGGATGCAGGGCTTTACTGAAGAAGAAATCAGGAAAGCAAAAAGGGGGCATGGGATGGCCTTGGCTGAGAAGGTTAGGATGCATCCAAAGAGGTTCTTTAAGTAAAAAAGAGTAAGAATAACTAGCGAAAGAATAGTTATTTCTTATTTTCTAAAGGCAAGTGTAAGTCATTGTGTTCCAGAGGCAATTCAATTGGACAAATTGATAGGCTTGAAGCAAAGCGCACTTTATTCTTACACTGCAATTAAAATAGTGATTTTAAAATAGCGGCAATTCCAAGATGGAGGTGGAGTAGGACACCTGAGATCGAGCTTGTCAACTCCGCCCATTTAGAGTCATCGGGTCATAGAGATGTACAGCACAGAAACAGACCCTTCGGTCCAACTCATCCAGATATCCCAACCCAATCTCGCCGCATCTGCCAGCACCCGGCCCATCTTCCTCCAAACCTTTCCTATTCATATACCCATTCAGATGCCTTTTCAATGTTGCAATTGTATCAGCCTCCACCACATCCAATGGCAGCTCATTCCATACACGTACCACCCTCTGTGTGAAAAAGTTGCCCCTTATGTGTCTTTTATATCTTTCCCCTCTTACCCTAAACCTATGCCGTCTAATTCTGGACTTCCCCACCCCATTTGTCTATTTATCATATCCATGTCCCTCATGACTTTGTAAACCTCTATACAGTCACCCCACAGCCTCCGACGCTCCAGGGAAAACAGCCCCAGCCTGTTCAACCTCTCCCTACAGCTCAATTCCTCCAACCCTGGCAACATTCTTGTGAATCTTTTCTGAACCCTTTCAAGTCTCACAACATCCTTTTAAAAGGAAGGAGAGCAGAATTGCACACAATATTCCAATAGTGGCCTAACCAATGTCCTGTCCAGCTGTAACTAACTCCTGTGTTCAATACTGTGACGAATAAAGGAACGCCTTCTTCACTATCATATCCTACCTGCAACCCTATGTTCAAGGTGCTAGAACCTGCACTCCAAGGTCTCTTTGTTCAGCAACACTCCCTAGGACCTTACCATTAAGTGTATAATTCCTGCTAATAGTTGCTTTCCCAAAATGGCTCCTGCCATCACTACTTTACAGTTGATAAACTTTTGCACAAACTGCCTGAAAATTTATCTTTACATAGCTTTTCCATGAGTTCTTGGCCTATAGAATACAGGCCTAATGCACTTTATGCTCTCTTAAGAATGTCAACCCCTGTGTGGCAAATTCCCAACTGCAGCATTGCCATGTGCCCTTGCAGACTAGAGGGATAATTAGTGGGATTAGTTCAGCCTTGTTCAAAAGAGGAGAATTACTTGACTATCGAAGTAGTACATAATATTCAAGCTCAATGAAGGAGGAACAGAATATTGGTTTGCTTCAACATTGTCTCATATGCTGCAGATGGGAGCTCTGTGAGTATTCCTTCATTTGAAAAGGGGATTTTCAAACTAAATGAGAGAATAATTGTATTAGATGAAATCAACCAAGTCCCATTCACCAGCACCTAGCCCACACCCCTCCAAACCTCTCCCACTCAAATACCCATCCAGATGCCCCTGAAATGTTGCAATTGTACCAGCCTCCACCACCTTCCCCGGCAGCCCAGTCCACACACACATACCTTTCCTTTTCATTTTTCTCTTTTCCTTCTTCGATTTTCCATTTTAGATCTTTCTCCCCTCTTCTTTCTTCTTCCTGGCCATGGGACTCCTGGCCTCAGACTGTGCACAAACCCAGCCTGACAGTCTCTCGGCCCAGCTGAGCAATCTCTCAGTGGCCCAAGGTGCCGCTCTCTCAATGGCTGAGCATGTGCAGTCTCTTGGCGAGGTGTGTTGATCTCTCTGCCTGACGTGATGATCTCTCAGCCGGTTGTGGTGATCTCTCAGCCGGGTGTGGGGATCTCTTGGCCGGGTGTGGGGATCTCTCGGCCGGGTGTGGGGATCTCGCAGCCTACCATGGTAATCTCTCAGCCCAGCGTGATGATCTCTCAGCTGGGGTGATGGTGATCTCGCAGCCTGGCATGGTGATCTCTCAGCCTGGCATGGTGATCTCCCAGCCTGGTATGGTGATCTCTTGGTCTGGCATGGTATTCACTCGGCCTGGTGTGGCAATCTCTCAACCCAGTGTGATGATCTCTCAGCCCGGCGTGGTGATCTCCCAGCCCAGTGTGGTGATCTCCCAGCCCGGTGTGGTGATCTCTCAGCCCGGTGTGGTGATCTCTCAGTTTGGTGTGGTGATCTCCCAGCCCGGTGTGGTGATCTCTCAGCCCAGTGTGGTGATCTCCCAGCCTGGTGTGGTGATCTCTCAGTTCGGTGTGGTGATCTCTCGGCTCAGCGTGATGATCTCCCAGCCCAGTGTGGTGATCTCCCAGCCCGGTGTGGTGATCCCACAGTTCGGTGTGGTGATCTCTCGGCTCAGCATGATGATCTCCCAGCCCGGTGTGGTGATCTCTTGGCTCAGTCTGATGATCTCTCGACCTGGTGTGGTGATCTCTTAGCCCCACATGTGCAGTCTCTTGGCCAGCTGTTGCCTTAACACGGACCTCTGATCTCAAGGTGATTCTTTCAAATGCGGTCCAACTGAGATTAAGCACTTAAGAAAGACTGTAATGTTGGAACCTGCATCTTTATTCCTTTATTTTCCACTTAAAAGTAAGAATGTCTGCAACGTGTAACTTTTACACTTACATTGTGTGTTTTATGTTATAGCATATTTACTTTAAAAATAAAAAGTGTTGAATTTTTAACATTGTTCTTTCTTCATACCTTCTTCTTAAGATTCTGTGCCGAGGTATTTGTCCCTAAGATGGTGCATTGTGTGGTGACATTATACACTTCTCACTGTATTCCTGTACCTTTGTACTGAGTACATGTGACAATAAAATCAAAATCAAATTACAGACAAAAGAAAGAAGAGTTGGAATAACTGTTGGAAAACTTAGCAGGATAATGGGTTATTTATCTCATAAACAGCAACTGCTCCAGTAGAGTAGCACATCCTTGTCGCAGGCAAATTCAGTAAAATAGGTTGTCTCACATGCAATTCTGGACAAGGACTGTAATAGAGTTGTTCAAGATTACATTTACTTTCAGTGTTCTGGAAACAGTTCAATATTTATTTATCCCTTTAAATCTTTCCTATTCATGTCCCTGTACAAATGTCTTTGAAATGTTGTAATTGTACCTGCCTGGACAACTTTCTCTGACAACCCATTCCATACACACACCCCCTCAGCATGAAAATGTTACCCCTCAGGGAAGGAGTAGTGTATAAAAGGAGGGAGGTCTTGTTACAACTGCACAGTCACTGTTTAGACCACACATCGAGTATTGCGCTCAGTTTTGGTTTCCTTTATGAAAATGATATACTTGCATTGGAAGCAGTTCAGAGAAGTCTCAGTTCCTGGGAGGAAGGGATCCTTGTTTCAAAACTCCAATTAACCTGGATTAGGAACATTAACTCTCTTATCCCTCCACAGATGCTGCCAGACCTGCTGTGGTTCTCCAGTGATTTCTTTTTGGTGTGTTCCAAGAGGTTTATATCTAGAATAATAAATACCTCGGAGTGAGTTACAGACTGGAATCTAATCAAGGGATTCGAAGTAGTGATCTGACTGGAAAACCACTGGAATTCTGAAAATGTGATTGCACTTATATCTTTGTCTCAATAGTATCCAGCGGAGGTGTCGTTTTAAAAGTAAAACTCAATATTCAAACTTCCAAGTGCACTAGTCTGGGAAAGCCACATCTGGGACTGTATCCTCCAAGGTGGGTCTGTATCTCAGTGACCTGGAGTTGTTTCATAGCATCCCTGTTGCAGTGTTTTAAATGCAGGAAGAGCTCACTGAACAGAGAAGAACAAAGAACAATGCAGCACAGGAACAGGCCCTTCGGCCCTCCAAGCCTGCGCTGACACATGTTACCCTTCCATACTAAAACCGTCTTCATTTCCAGGATCCGTATCCCTCTATTCCCTTCCTATTTGTGTATTTGTCCAGGTATTCCTTGAATGCTACTAATGTGTCTGCTTCCACCACCTCCTCTGGCTGTACATTCCAGGCACTCACCACCCTTTGTGTGAAAAACGGGCCTTGCACATCTCTTTTAAACTTCCCTCCATGTGGTTTGAACCTGTGTCCCTCGTAATTGACCCCCCCAACCAGTGAAAAAGCCTCATATTTCCACTTCATCCAATGTCATTCACAATCTTATAAACTTCTACATTCCAATGTAAACAAATCCAGTCTATCCAAACTTTCTTCATCGCTAAAACCACTCATACTAAGGCAACACCCTTGCAAACCTTTTCTGTACCCTGTCTAAAGCATCAACGTCCTTCTAGTAGTGTGGTGATCAGAACTAGACACAATATTCCAAGTGCAGCCAAACTAAAGTTCTACAAAGCTGAAGCATAACTTGCCTATCATAGAAATCATGGAATCCTTACAGTGTAGACGCAGGCCATTTGGCCCAACAAGTCCACACCGACCCTCTGAAGATCTCCCACGCAGACCCATTTCCACACCCCTATTATTCCGCATTTCCCCTGAATAGTGCGCCTACCTTACACATCCCTGAACGCTATGGGCAATCTACCTTGGCCAATTCACCTAAGCCACACATCGTTGGACTACTGTTATACTCAATGCCCATTCCAATGAAGGCAAGCATGCCATAGGCCTTTTTACACCCTTATCCACCAGCAAGAAAGGAAGCACATGTCAGATATTGACAGGATAGATCGAGTGCACATGTCAGGTATAGACAGGATAGATCGAGTGAATCCTCAGAAGAGTATACGTAAGAGATAAATCAGGAGGGCAAAAAGGGGACATGAGATAGCTTTGGCAAATAGAGTTAAGGAGAATCCAAAGGGTTTTTACAAATACATGAAGGACAAAAGGGTAACTGGGGAGAGAATTGGGCCCCTCAAAGATCAGCAAGGTGGCCATTGTGTGGAGCTGCAGGAGATGGGGCAGATACTAAATGAGTATTTTGCATCAGTATTTACTGTGGAAAAGGACATGGAAGATATAGAATGTAGGGAAATAAATGGTGACATCTTGAAAAATTACAGCGGAGGAAGCACTGGATGTCTTGAAATGCATAAAAGTGGATAAATCCCCAGGACCTGATCAGGTATACCTGAGAAATCTGTGGGAAGTGATTGCTGGGCCTCTTACTGAGATATTTGTATCAGCGATAGTCACAGGTGAGGTGCTGGAAGACTGGAGGTTGACTAACGTGGTGCCACTGTTTAAGAAGGGTAGTAAGGACAAGCCAGGGAACTATAGACCAGTGAGCCTGATGTCGGTGTTGGGCAAGTTGTTGGGAGGAATCCTGAGGGACAGGATGTACATGTATTTGGAAAGGCAAGGACTGATTAAGGATAGTCAATATGGCTTTGTGCATGGGAAATCATGTCTTACAAACTTGATTATCATTTTTGAAGAAGTAACAGAGGATTGATGAGGGCAGAGCGGTAGATGTGATCTATATGGACTTCAGTAAGGTGTTCAACAAGGTTCCCCATGGGAGATTGGTGAGCAAGGTTAGATCTCATGGAATACAGTGAGAACTAGCCATTTGGAAATAGAACTGGCTCAAAGGGAGAAGACAGAGGATGGTGGAGGAGGGTTGTTTTTCAGACTGGAGGCTGGTGACCAGTGGAGTGCCACAAGGATCGGTGCTGGGTCCAATACTTTTCAACATTTATATAAATGATTTGGATGTGAGCATAAGAGGTACAGTTAGTAAGTTTACTGAAGTCACCAAAATTGGAGGTGTAGTGGACAGCGAAGATTACAATGGGATCTTGATCAGATAGGCTAATGGCCCGAGGAATGGCAGATGGAGTTTAATTTAGATAAATGTGAGGTGCAGCATTTTGGGAAAACAAACCTTAGCAGGACATACACATTCTTGGTGAGGTCTTAGGGAGTGTGGCTGAACAAAGAAACCTTGGAGTGCAGGTTCATAGTTCTATGAAAGGGTAATCTCAAGTAGATAGGATAGTGAAGAAGGCATTTGTTATGCTTTCCTTTATTGGTAAGAGTATTGAGTATAGGAGTTGGGAGGTCATGTTGTGGCAGTACAGGACATTGGTTAAGGCACTGCTGGAATATTGTGTGCAATTCCAGTCTCCTTCCTATTGGAAAGATGTTGTGAAACTTGAAAGGGTTAAGTAAAGATTTGAAGGGATTTTGCCAGGGTTGGAGAATTTGAGCTATATGGAGAGGTTGAATAGGCTGGGACTTATTTCCCTGAAGCATCAAAAGCATCTTATGGAGGTTTATAAAATCATGAGGGGCATGGATAGGATAAATGAACAAAGTCTTTTCCCTGGGATGTGGGAGTACAGAATGAGAGGGCATAGGTTTAGGGAGAGAGGGGAAAGATATAAAAGTACCTAAGGGGCAACATTTTCATTCAGAGGATTTTACGTAAATGGAATGAGCTGCCAGAGGAAGTGGTGGTGGCCAGTACAATTGCAACATTGAAAAGGCATCTGGATGGGTATGTGAATAGGAAGGGTTAGGAGGGATATGGGCCAGGTGCTGGCAGGTGGGACTAGATTGTTTTGGGATGGCATAGACGAGTTGGATGGAAGGGACTGTTTCCATGCTGCATATCTCTACGACTCTATGACACTGTGACACTGCCACCTTTCGTGATCTGTGGATGGGTACACCCAGATCCCTCTGCATGTTAATGCTCTGAAGGGTTCTGCCATTCACTATATAATTGCCAGCAGTTTTTGACCTTTCAAAATGCATCACCTCTTATTTGTTGAGATTAAACTCCATCTGCCATTTTTCTGCCCATGCCTCCAACTGATCTATGTTCTCTTGTATCCTCTGACAATCCTCCTCATCATCCGCAACTCCACCAATCTCTGTATTGTCCCAATCTTTGTATCATCCACAAACGTACTGATTAGACTCATCACGTTTTCCTCCAAATTATTTATAAAGACCATGAACAGTAGAGGTCCCAGCTCTGATCCCTATGAACACCACTAGTCACAGCCCTCCATTCTGAAAAGCTTCCTCCATCACTCCCCTCTGTCTCCTATGATTGAGTCAGTTCTAAATAGGAAAATCCATCTTACCAGCTCAACCCCGATACCATGTGACTTCACCTTTTGTACCAGTCTGCCATGAGGGACCTTGTCAAAGGTTTTACTGAAGTCCATGTAGACAACATCAACTGGTTTTCCCTCATCGATCATCTTCATCATCTCCTTAAAAAACGTGGTCAAGTTAGGAAGGCACGCCCTCTCCCGCACAAAACCATGCTGTCTGTCACTAATAAACCCATTTTCTTCTTAATGCGAATAGATCTTGTCCATGTGAATCTTTTCCAATCATTTCCCTAACACTGACATAAGGCTCACAGGTCTGTAATTCCCAGGGTTATCCCGGCTACCCTTCTTAAACAATGGGACAACATCAGCTAGTCTCCAGTTGTCTGGGACCTCACCTGTGGCCAGAGAGAATACAGAGATGTCTGTCAATGCTGCAGCAATTTGTTCTCTTGTCTCCCTCAATATTCTGGGACCGATCCCATCAGGACCCAGGGACTTATTTACCTCAATACTTTTTAAGACACACAGAATGTTTCCGTGTCCATGTTTAACCTGATGACATGAGGCTTCATGGTGTCTGGCATCAATGCTGAGCACTTCCAGAGCACAGCCCTCTTGACTGTATCCCACGGAGCTGTTCCCTCTGCTGGCTCTGTCCTGCCAGTGGGACAGGACCTGCCCTGAGATGGTCATTGTGTTGTCTGGGACATTGTCTGTAAAGTGGGATTCTGTGAGCGTGACTATGTTCGATTGTTGCTCGATTAGTCTGTGAGGAATAGACTGCAGGGCAGTTTTAAGTGTTATACAAGAAAGAATTAACACCTCTTGATTTCTTTCAATTTTAAAATCAAACGGAACTCAATTGTTTTTCTCAGTTGAAGATAATTTAGTTCTTGTTTGATTCAATATTCAGAGTACACACCCGATTATTTCTCAATTCAATAACTGCAGTAACCAGCTGGGTCACCTTCCCAACACACTGCCCGACCAAATACATTGAAAACGGCTTCAGAAAGGCCTGAATTCAAATATAGTGCTGCTGCACCTCAATGTCCCTCCAATAAAGAGTGAGTGAATGATGGGATCTGAAATCTGTCCAGAGAGCTTCCAAACTGGGTCCAGGCAGTTATTCAAATATCCCCTCACTCCAGACAATTCAGAACTATCTCAGAGAGGGTACAGAATATTCCCAAAGGGGAGAGGGTCCAGCAGGATGCTGCTGTACACATTGGAACCCATGATACAGGATGGGAAAAGGACAAGGTTCTGGGGAAGAAAATAGGAATTTAGGCAGGAACTTAAAAAGTCAATCCCCGAGGGTAGTTGTCGGAGGGGGATGAGAGTGTGAGTCCTTTTAGGGTAGAGAGTATGAGAAAGAATATCAGGCTTATATGATTTAACCAAATCAGAAATTATAGATGTACTTAATAAAAGCAGAGGGGTGAGTAAACGGATTCCCGCGGCTGGGTTTTGAGATTTCACTCCCTATTGTCGGTCTCCTCCCTCATTCATTCCATTTCACGGAGGCGCGATTTGACAGTAACTTTCTTAAAGGGGACAGAGACCCCATCCAATCTGTATCTAACAGGTCCGTGCTGATGGAGACAACTTGTTTGGTGTCCTGCAAGCTGTTCAAGTCCCGGTAGATGGTTCTGAGGGGGATTAGTATTCTCATCTTTTCATAGTTTCGGGTGAGATAGTGCGCTGGGGAGTGGGGAGAGCACAGTTTGATGAATGACTGAATGAAATGCGGAAGGAGTAAATACCGAGCGATTGTGAGTGGGTTGGCAAATAAAGGGCCTTAATATAAAAATAAAGAAACATATAATACAATATCTCACAAAACCATAGAATAAGATGTTTGAAGGTGATTGACTCTCTGTATCAGTAAAGACACGCCAGCTAGCCCACGGAGACATTGGTAATGATTAACTGATATGGGGGAGCAGGGCAGAACCTCAGCAGATCACAGGGTATTCAGGGACAAAGGTTACAAGATAAACAAGTGACCACATCAGCGAACAGGCCCCGTGTGTTTGACCCTGACTGGGAGATATGTAATAGACAGTGACCTGATGTCATCAAAATGCCCAGTTAATTGGATTATTAATTGGATGTAATTAATTTACAGACCTGATGGAATTAACTGCCTGGCCAACTGATTTACAGACCTGATGGAATTAACTGCCTGGCCAACTGATTTACAGACCTGATGGAATCATCTCCCAGTTGATTGACTTGTGGACTTGATGTGATCAACTGCACAATAACAGTTAGTTTGGAGACTGACATAACTTTGATGTCAGAAAGTGTAAGATTGGTATTGTGTGGGTGTTTGACAGAGAGAGTTGGATTGCCCTGTGTGATAGTCTGGAGTTCCTCTCCTGGCTGTAATCGATTCCCGCTGGAAGAAACTGCTGTTCCTGCTGAATTGCCCAGGCCTTCAGAGTCTTCTTGCCTCAGAGACAGCGGTCACTCCTACAGCAGTAATATATGGATTACTCCCAGTTCCGTGTCCCAGTGGGAATAGGAACAGGAGGGATGAGTAGATGAATGTGCGGCTGAGGAGCTGGTATTGGGGAGAAGGATTCATATTTTTGGATCATTGGAATCTCTTCCAAAGCAGAGACTTGGGACTGCCATAGTGTTCAGGGTTTGGATGGAGAGGAATGTGTGAAGTGTGCACAAGCAAATATTCTGATTCAGTATTTGGATGTACTTACGAAAGAAGGAGCAAAACTTGACCTACTCTTGGGAAATAAAGCAGGACAGGTGACTGAGCTATCAGTGGGGCATTGCTTCAGGGTCAGTGACCCTAATCCTATTAGATTTAAAATAGTGATGGAAAAAGGCAGACCAGATCTAAAAGTTAAAGTTCTAAATTTAGAAGAAGGCCAATTTTGATGTTATTAGGCAAGAACTTTCAAAAATTGATTGGAGGTGGGTGTTCACAGGTAAAGGACTGCTGGAAAGTTGGAAGCCTTCAACAATGAGATAATGAGAGTCCAGAGACAGTACGTTCCTGTTAGAGTGAAGGGCAAGGCTGGTAGGTGTAAGGAATGATAGATGACTAGAGAAAATGAGGTTTTGTTCAAGAATAAGAAGGAAGCATATGTCAGGTATAGACAGCAGGGATCGGGAGAATCTCAAGAAGAGTATAAAGGCAGGAGAAGTATACATAAGAGGGAAATCAGGAAGGTGAAAATGGGACATGAGATAGCTTTGGCAAATAGGGCTAAGGAGAATCCAAAAGGATTTTATAAATACATTAAATACAAAAGGGTAATTATGGAGAGAATAGGGCCCCCTGAAAGATCAACAAGCCCACCTGTGGATCCACAAACCCACCTGTGGATCCACAAACCCACCTGTGGATCAACAAACCCACCTGTGGATCAACAAACCCACCTGTGGATCAACAAACCCACCTATGGATCAACAAACCCACCTGTGGATCAACAAGCCCACCTGTGGATCAACAAACCCACCTGTGGATCCACAAACCCACCTGTGGATCAACAAACCCACCTGTGGATCTACAAACCCACCTGTGGATCAACAAACCCACCTGTGGATCAACAAGCCCACCTGTGGATCAACAAACCCACCTGTGGATCCACAAACCCACCTGTGGATCCACAAACCCACCTGTGGATCCACAAACCCACCTGTGGATCAACAAACCCACCTGTGGATCTACAAACCCACCTGTGGATCAACAAACCCACCTGTGGATCAACAAGCCCACCTGTGGATCAACAAACCCACCTGTGGATCAACAAACCCACCTGTGGATCTACAAACCCACCTGTGGATCAACAAACCCACCTGTGGATCAACAAACCCACCTGTGGATCAACAAGCCCACCTGTGGATCAACAAACCCACCTGTGGATCAACAAGCCCACCTGTGGATCAACAAACCCACCTGTGGATCAACAAACCCACCTGTGGATCAACAAACCCACCTGTGGATCCACAAACCCACCTGTGGATCAACAAACCCACCTGTGGATCAACAAGCCCACCTGTGGATCAACAAACCCACCTGTGGATCAACAAACCGAACTGTGGATCAACAAACCCACCTGTGGATTAACAAACCCACCTGTGGATCAACAAACCCACCTGTGGATCAACAAACCCACCTGTGGATCCACAAACCCACCTGTGGATCAACAAACCCACCTGTGGATCAACAAACCCACCTGTGGATCAACAAACGCACCTGTGGATCAACAAACCCACCTGTGGATCCACAAACCCACCTGTGGATCCACAAACCCACCTGTGGATCATCAAACCCACCTGTGGATCAACAAACCCACCTGTGGATCAACAAACCCACCTGTGGATCAACAAACCCACCTGTGGATCAACAAACGCACCTGTGGATCAACAAACCCACCTGTGGATCAACAAACCCACCTGTGGATCCACAAACCCACCTGTGGATCAACAAACCCACCTGTGGATCCACAAACCCACCTGTGGATCCACAAACCCACCTGTGGATCATCAAACCCACCTGTGGATCAACAAACCCACCTGTGGATCAACAAACCCACCTGTGGATCAACAAACCCACCTGTGGATCAACAAACCCACCTGTGGAACTGCAGCAGATGTGGGAAACACTAAATGAGCATCTTCCATCTGTGTTTATTGTGAAGAAGGATATGGAAGCTAGAGAACTTGGGGAAGTAAATATCTGTAATAAGGACATCTTCAAAATGCCCATATAACAGAAGAAGAGGTGCTGGACATCTTTAAACACATAAAAGTTTATATATCCCCAGACCTGTCCATGTGTACCCGAGAGCTCTGTGAGAAGCTCGGGATGGGATTATTGGGCCCCTTGCTGAGATACTTATATCATCAATAGTCACTGATAAGGTGCCAGAAGACTGGAGGTTGGCGAACGTGGTGTCATTGTTTAAGAAATGTAGGAAGGAGAAGCCAGGGAATTGCAGATCGGTGAGCCTGACATCGGTGGTGGGCAATATGTTGAGGGGAGATCCTGAGGGATCCTGGGGATTTACATAAATTTGGAAAGGCAAGGACAGATTAGAGTTTGTCAACATGGTGGGAAATCATGTCTCATTAACTGAACTGAGATTTTTAAGGATGTAATGAAGAGGATTGATGAAGGCAGGGTGGTGAATGTGATTTATATGTACTTCAGTAAGGCATAAAACAAAGTTCTCATTCCTGAAGAAGGGCTTATGCCTGAAACGTTGATTCTCCTGCTCCTTTGATGCTGCCTGACCTGCTGCGCTTTTCCAGCAAGACATTTTTCAGCCCTGATCTCCACCATCTGCAGTCCTCACTTTCTCCGAGTTAAACAAAGTTCTGCATGGTCAATTGTTTAGAAACATGAGGTCACGTGGAATGCAGGTAGAATACTAGCACATTTGGATACAGAAGGTCGGAGACAGAGGGTGGTGATGGAAACCTGTGAGACCTGTGACCAGTGGTGTGACACGTTGATTGGTGCTGGGTCCACCTCTTTTCATCATTTATGTATCTCCCTCATTGCCACTTCGGGCTTGCTCTGACCATGTTAGTCTCAGGCCCACAGCCACATCCACGACTCGATGGACCAAGACCCGAATGGCCTTACTTCCACTCCTAGGTCCTATATCTTATGGTCACATCTCAGATGGCCATCCGACAGCACTCAGGACCCATGGCCGCTGGCACACTTCCCACAATGCATCACCACTGCTGCCTCCCAACAGAATTCCAGAAATGAAGGAAAATACAGACGACAAGGAGAGAGAGAGAAAGGAATATGGCCAGCCTGGAGCAGACAGGCCGAATGTGCCTGTTCCACAATCTTGGATAACTTTCTCAATCTCCCCCTCACACTGCCTCCCCAACTCTTTCTCCCCCTCACACTGCCTCCCCCACTCTTCCTCCCCCTCACACTGACGGCTCCAACTCTCTCTCTCCCTCACACTGCCAGCTCCCACTCTCTCTCCCCCTCACACTGCCAGCTCCCACTCTCTCTCCCCCTCACACTGCCAGCTCCCACTCTCTCTCCCTCACACTGCCAGCTCCGACTCTCTCTCCCCCTCACACTGCCAGCTCCCACTCTCTCTCTCCCTGACACTGCCCGCTCCCACTCTCTCTCCCTCACACTGTCCGCTCCCACTCTCTCTCCCTCACACTGCCGGCTCCCACTCTCACTCCCTCACACTACCCGCTCCCACTCTCTCTCTCCCTCACACTGCCCGCTCCCACTCTCTCTCTCTCTCACACACTGCCCGCTCCCACTCTCTCTCCCTCACACTGCCCGCTCCCTCTCTCTCTCTCCCTCACACTGCCCGCTCCCACTCTCTCTCTCTCTCACACACTGCCCGCTCCCACTCTCTCTACCTCACACTGCCTGTTCCCTCTCTCACTCTACCTCACATTGCCCGCTCCCTCTCCCTCTCCCTCACCCTCACACTGCCCGCTCCCACTCTCTCTCTCTCTTTCACACACTGCCCGCTCCCACTCTCTCTCCCTCACACTGCCAGCTCCCACACTCTCTCTCCCTCACACTGCCCGCTCCCACTCTCTCTCCCTCAAACTGCCCGCTCCCACTCTCTCTCTCCCTCACACTGCCTGCTCCCAATCTCTCTCTCCATCACACTGCCGTCTCCCACTCTCTCTCCCTCACACTGCCGGCTCCCACTCTCTCTCTCCGTCACAGAGCTGGTTCGCACTCTCTCTCTCCCTCACACTGCCGACTCCCACTCTCTCTCCCTCACACTGCCAGCTCCCGCTCTCTCTCCTTCAAACTGCCCTCTCCCACTCTCTCTCCCTCACATTGCCCTCTTCCACTCTCTCTCTGCCTCATACTGCCAGCTCCCACTCTCTCTCTCCCTCACAATGCCTTCTCCCACTCTCTCTGCCTCACACTGCCCGCTCCCACTCTCCCTCCCTCACACTGCCCGCTCCCACTCTCTCCCTCCCTCACACTGCCCGCTCCCACTCTCTCTCTCCCTCACACTGCCTTCTCCCACTCTCTCTCTCCCTCACAATGCCTTCTCCCACTCTCTCTGCCTCACACTGCCCGCTCCCACTCTCACTCCCTCACACTACCCGCTCCCACTCTCTCTCTCTCTCTCACACACTGCCCGCTCCCACTCTCTCTCTCACACACACTGCCAACTCCCACTCTCTCTCCCTCACACTGCGGGCTCCGACTCTCCCTCTCCCTCACACTGCTGGCTCTCACTCTCTCTCTGCCTCATACCGCCGGCTCCCACTCTCTCTCTCTCCCCCTCACACTGCCCGCTCCCTCTCTCTCTCTCTACCTCACACTGCTGGCTCCCACTCTCTCTCTGCCTCATACCGCCGGCTCCCACTCTCTCTCTCTCTCCCTCACACTGCCTGTTCCCTCTCTCACTCTACCTCACATTGCCCGCTCCCTCTCCCTCTCCCTCACCCTCACACTGCCCGCTCCCTCTCTCTCTCTCCCTCACACTGCCCGCTCCCACTCTCTCTCTCCCTCACACTGCCCGCTCCCACTCTTTCTCTCTCTCACACACTGCCCGCTCCCACTCTCTCTCCCTCACACTGCCCGCTCCCTCTCTCTCTCTCTACCTCACACTGCCAGCTCCCAAGCTGTCTCTCCCTCACACTGTCCGCTCCCACTCTCTCTCTCCCTCACACTGCCTGTTCCCTCTCTCACTCTACCTCACATTGCCCGCTCCCTCTCCCTCTCCCTCACCCTCACAGTGCCCGCTCCCTCTCTCTCTCTCTCTCCCTTACACTGCCCGCTCCCACTCTCTCTCTCTCTCACACACTGTCCGCTCCCACTCTCACTCCCTCACACTGCCAGCTCCCACACTCTCTCTCCCTCACACTGCCAGCTCCCACTCTTTCTCTCCCTCACATTGCCCACTCCCACTCTCTCTCCCTCATACTGCCCGCTCCCACTCTCTCTCCCTCAAACTGCCCGCTCCCTCTCTCTCTCTCTCTCTCTCTCTCTCTCCCTCACACTGCCTGCTCCCACTCTCTCTCTCCCTCACACTGCCGGTTCCCACTCTCTCTACTTTGCAATGCCGGGGTTGCTTGATTTTATAATCAGTGCATTGAATATAGGAGTTGGGAGATCATGTTGTCGCTGTCAAGGACATTGGTTAGGTCATTAGTGAAATCCTGCATAACAATCTTGGATAACTTTCTCAATCTCCCCCTCACACTGCCTCCCCCACTCTTTCTCCCCCTCACACTGCCTCCCCCACTCTTCCTCCCCCTCACACTGACGGCTCCAACTCTCTCTCTCCCTCACACTGCCAGCTCCCACTCTCTCTCTCCCTCACACTGCCAGCTCCCACTCTCTCTCTCTCTCACACACTGCCCGCTCCCACTCTCTCTCCCTCACACTGTCCGTTCCCACTCTCTCTCCCTCACACTGCCGGCTCCCACTCTCACTCCCTCACACTACCCGCTCCCACTCTCTCTCTCTCCCTCACACTGCCCGCTCCCAAGCTGTCTCTCCCTCACACTGTCCGCTCCCACTCTCTCTCTCCCTCACACTGCCCGCTCCCACTCTCTCTCTCTCTCTCTCTCACACTGCCCGCTCCCACTCTCTCTCCCTCACACTGCCCGCTCCCTCTCTCTCTCTACCTCACACTGCCCGCTCCCACTCTCTCTCTCTCACACACACTGCACGCTCCCACTCTCTCTACCTCACACTGCCTGTTCCCTCTCTCACTCTACCTCACATTGCCCGCTCCCTCTCCCTCTCCCTCACCCTCACACTGCCCGCTCCCTCTCTCTCTCTCTCTCCCTTACACTGCCCGCTCCCACTCTCTCTCTCTCTCACACACTGTCCGCTCCCACTCTCACTCCCTCACACTGCCAGCTCCCACACTCTCTCTCCCCCTCACACTGCCAGCTCCCACTCTTTCTCTCCCTCACATTGCCCACTCCCACTCTCTCTCCCTCATACTGCCCGCTCCCACTCTCTCTCCCTCAAACTGCCCGCTCTCTCTCTCTCTCTCTCTCCCTCCCTCACACTGCCTGCTCCCACTCTCTCTCTCCCTCACACTGCCTGCTCCCACTCTCTCTCTCCCTCACACTGCCGGTTCCCACTCTCTCTACTTTGCAATGCTGGGGTTGCTTGATTTTATAATCAGTGCATTGAATATTGGAGTTGGGAGATCATGTTGTCGCTGTCAAGGACATTGGTTAGGTCATTAGTGAAATCCTGCATAACAATCTTGGATAACTTTCTCAATCTCCCCCTCACACTGCCTCCCCCACTCTTTCTCCCCCTCACACTGCCTCCCCCACTCTTCCTCCCCCTCACACTGACGGCTCCAACTCTCTCTCTCCCTCACACTGCCAGCTCCCACTCTCTCTCTCCCTCACACTGCCCGCTCCCACTCTCTCTCTCTCTCACACACTGCCCGCTCCCACTCTCTCTCCCTCACACTGCCCGCTCCCTCTCTCTCTCTCCCTCACACTGCCGACTCCCACTCTATCTCCCTCACATTGCCAGCTCCCACACTCTCTCTCCCTCACACTGCCCGCTCCCACTCTCTCTCCCTCAAACTGCCCGCTCCCACTCTCTCTCTCCCTCACACTGCCTGCTCCCACTCTCTCTCTCCATCACACTGCCGTCTCCCACTCTCTCCCCCTCACACTGCCGGCTCCCACTCTCTCTCTCCGTCACACAGCTGGTTCGCACTCTCTCTCTCCCTCACACTGCCGACTCCCACTCTCTCTCCCTCACACTGCCAGCTCCCGCTCTCTCTCCTTCAAACTGCCCTCTCCCACTCTATCTCCCTCACATTGCCCTCTTCCACTCTCTCTCTGCCTCATACTGCCAGCTCCCACTCTCTCTCTCCCTCACAATGCCTTCTCCCACTCTCTCTGCCTCACACTGCCCGCTTCCACTCTCCCTCCCTCACACTGCCCGCTCCCACTCTCTCCCTCCCTACACTGCCCGCTCCCACTCTCTCTCTCCATCACACTGCCTTCTCCCACTCTCTCTCTCCCTCACAATGCCTTCTCCCACTCTCTCTGCCTCACACTGCCCGCTCCCACTTTCACTCCCTCACACTACCCGCTCCCACTCTCTCTCTCTCTCACACACTGCCCGCTCCCACTCTCTCTCTCACACACACTGCCAACTCCCACTCTCTCTCCCTCACACTGCGGGCTCCGACTCTCCCTCTCCCTCACACTGCTGGCTCTCACTCTCTCTCTGCCTCATACCGCCGGCTCCCACTCTCTCTCTCTCCCCCTCACACTGCCCGCTCCCTCTCTCTCTCTCCCCCTCACACTGCTGGCTCCCACTCTCTCTCTGCCTCATACCGCCAGCTCCCACTCTCTCTCTCTCTCCCTCACACTGCCTGTTCCCTCTCTCACTCTACCTCACATTGCCCGCTCCCTCTCCCTCTCCCTCACCCTCACACTGCCCGCTCCCTCTCTCTCTCTCCCTCACACTGCCCGCTCCCACTCTCTCTCTCCCTCACACTGCCCGCTCCCACTCTTTCTCTCTCTCACACACTGCCCGCTCCCACTCTCTCTCCCTCACACTGCCCGCTCCCTCTCTCTCTCTCTACCTCACACTGCCAGCTCCCAAGCTGTCTCTCCCTCACACTGTCCGCTCCCACTCTCTCTCTCCCTCACACTGCCTGTTCCCTCTCTCACTCTACCTCACATTGCCCGCTCCCTCTCCCTCTCCCTCACCCTCACACTGCCCGCTCCCTCTCTCTCTCTCTCTCCCTTACACTGCCCGCTCCCACTCTCTCTCTCTCTCACACATTGTCCGCTCCCACTCTCACTCCCTCACACTGCCAGCTCCCACACTCTCTCTCCCTCACACTGCCAGCTCCCACTCCGTCTCTCCCTCACATTGCCCACTCCCACTCTCTCTCCCTCATACTGCCCGCTCCCACTCTCTCTCCCTCAAACTGCCCGCTCTCTCTCTCTCTCTCTCTCTCTCTCTCCCTCACACTGCCTGCTCCCACTCTCTCTCTCCGTCACACAGCCGGTTCCCACTCTCTCTCTCCCTCACACTGCCTGCTCCACTCTCTCTCTCCCTCATACTGCCGGTTCCCACTCTCTCTACTTTGCAATGCCGGGGTTGCTTGATTTTATAATCTGTGCATTGAATATAGGAGTTGGGAGATCATGTTGTCACTGTCAAGGACATTGGTTAGGTCATTAGTGAAATCCTGCAATCAATTCCTGCTGTAGGATGAAGGTTATAAAACTTGAAAGGGTTCAGAAAAGCTTTACAATGATGTTGTTGGATTGAAGGTTTTGAGCTATAGGAAGAGGCTGAATAGGCTGGGGCTATTTTCCCTGGAGTGTCGGAGGTTGAGGGGTGACCTTGCAGAGATTTATAAAATCAAGAGGGGCATGGATAGGGGAAGTATCTATTTCCAAGACCAGAAGTTGTGGGTATAAGGTGAGAAAGACTTAAAAGGGAATTTAGGGCAGTTTTTTTTCTTGCAGAGATTGATGTGTGTATGGAATGAACAGCCAGAGGAAGTGGTGGAGACTGGTACATTTACAACATATAAAAGGCATTTGGATGGGTATATTAATAGGAAGAGTTCAGAGGGATGTGGGGCAAGTGCTGGCGAATGGGATTAGAATAATGTTGGGTATCTGGCCAACATGGAAGGGTTGACCCAATGGTCATTTTCCATGCTGTCCATCTCTATGACACTATGACTCTATGAAAGGTAGGAAGTGCATGGGGCAGACTGTCCAAGGGTTGGACACAGGGTTGATCTAAACACTTTTCAACATTCAGACAAATGATCTACCAACAACCATGATTCACGGTTTTCTCTATGCTGATGACTGAGAGTTAACTTGTCATAGCATGGACACAGACTGCTCCGTTAAACCCATTCACCCTGAACAGATCTAGTCCCATTTGCCAGCACACGGCCCCAATTCCTCTGAACCCTCCCTATTCATATAACCATCCGGATGCCTTTCAAATGCTGTCATTGTACCAGCTTCCACCACTTCCTCTTGCAGCTCATTCCATGCACGCACTGACTTCTATTTGAGAAAAGTTGCCCCTTAGGTCCATCTTAAATGTTCCCATCTCACCTTAACCCTGTGTGCACCAGTATGAACTCCTCTTCCCCATAGAAAAGACCTTGGCTCTTCACCCTATCCACGCTGTTCATGATTGAGCGAACCTCTCTGAGGTCATCGAGTCAGAGAGTCATAAAGATGTGTAGCAGACATCCCAACCCAACCTAGTCCCACCTGCCAGCACCCAGCCCATATCCCTCCAAACCCTTCCTATTCATACACCCATCCAAATGCCTCTTCAATGTTGCAATTGCACCAGCCTCCACCATTTTCCCTGCCACCTCACTCCAGCTCTGAATGAAAAAGTTGCCCCTTCGGTCTCTTTTATATCTTTCCCCTCTCACCCTAAACCTATAACTTCTAGTTCTGGACTCCCCCACCTCAGGGAAAATACTTTGTCTATTTATCCTTTCCATGCCTTTCATGATTTTATAAATCTCTCGAAGCTCACCCCTCAGCCTCCAATGCTCCAGGGAAAACAGCCCCAGCCTGTTCAGCCTTTCCCTATAGCTCCAATCTTCCAAAGCTGGCAATATCCTTGTAGATTTTTTCTGAACCCTTTCAAGTTTCACAACATCTTTCCAATAGGAAGGAGACCAGAATTACACATGGTATTCCAACAGTGGCCTACCCAATATCCTGTACAGCTGCAAATTGACCTCCCAACTCATGTACTCAATACTCTGACCAATAAAGGAAAGCTTTCCTCACTATCCTATCTACCTGCGACTCCACTGTCAGCTCCACAACTTCAGGGTCCAAACAGAACTGTGCATTTACATTGATGTCCGCCATAATCCCAGCCGACATCTTTGTGTGTGACTCAAGTCAGAATGTCACTGATTTCAAGATTGCCCTGACCTTCAACAGCAAAGTCTAGTTATTCAAGGTCATAAATCTTTTGACAATATCCAAAAAAAAATGCAGGTGCTTTAAATCAGAAACAAAAGCAAAACTTGCTGGAAAAGCTCAGCAGCATCTGTGAAGAGAAATTGTTTTGTGTCCAATGATTGTTCTTCAATCCTAACCGTGTCCACTTTAATTGTCCAATAATCACAGGTCCACCCATTCGTTTGGTTTAATTTTCAGACTCAAATCTGTTGAACACAAAGTGCACAAACGTGCCTGGTTATCACACCCAGATCAAAGTATTATAAAGGTCAAGCACTTTGAAAATATCCAATTTGGAAATAGCTTCCTTACCAAATTGTTTTCATGACAATATTTTTAATTGTGTTTCCAAATATTCTTCAGTCCAGACACAAATACATTTTAAATTGCTTCCACCTCTCTCCCGTGTGAGTACTCTGGTATATGAATGTCAGTGTCTGTGTGATGCTATGTATGTCGGCCATGTCTCTGAAAGACTGACAGATTGTTCCAGACAGCATTTCTCTTCAGGTCTTCATAACAAACAGGTTACAGTCTGGACCCAACCAGCTTACACTCACAAAACCTAAAACCCAGTGCCCACCGTTGGTTGTGATTGGGTAACATTTTAAATGAATTCTAATCCATTCCTGGGCATCGCTGGTTGGGCCGGCAATTATTGCTCATCCCTAGTGGTTGTTGAGAATGTGTTGTGGGTTTGGAAAGTGCTGTCTAAGGAGCTTCTGTGAATTTCTGCAGGGCACCTTGTCGCTGGTGCACATTGCTGCTCCTGTGGGTCAGTGGGGAAAATAACATGGATGTTTGTGGATGTCGTGGCAATCAAGTGGGGTCTTTTATCCCGGCTGGTGCCAAGCTTCTGCAATACTGTTGGAGCTGCCCCACATCCAGGCCTGTGGGGAGTATTCCATCACAATCCTGACTGGTGTATTGTAGATGGAGGACAGTCTGTGGGGGATCAGGAGGTGAGTCATTCACTGCAGTATTCCGAGCCTCTGACCTGCTCTGTTATCACTGTATTTATATCACTGGTACAATTCAGTTTCAGGTCAATGGTAACCCCAAGATGTTGACAGGAGAGGATTCAGCAACGGTAACCCCATTGAATATCAAAGGATGATGGTTTGATTCTCTGTTGTTGGAGATCATCAGTGTCTGGCATTTATGTGGCACGAATGTTCTTTGTCACTTTTCTTCCTAGTCCTGGATATTATCCAGGTTTTACTGCACTTGCCAAGGGCTGCTTCAGTATCTGAGTAGTCACACATGCTGTTGAACTTTGTGCAAACATTGACTAACATCCTTAAGATGGAGCGATGTACATTTATAAACTATTGAAGATTGTTGGGCCGAGGACATTCTCCTGAGGAACTCCAACAGAAATGTTCTTTCATTGTGATGACTGACCACCAACAATCACAACCTTCTTCCTTTGTGTCAGGTCCAACTCCAACCAGCAGAGCGTTTTCCTCAATTTCCATTGGCTTCAGATTTGCTCAGGCTCCTTGATGTCACACTCAGTCAAACACAGCTTTAACATTAAGCCCAGTCATACTCACACCACCCTCTGGTATCATCTCTTTTTCTCCAAGGACATGGTCACACACCAGTCCCTCATCGGACAGGGGCAACTGGTGCTGAGTGTAACCTCAGGGTCACCATAGCTCAGGCCGGGGTAAGAAGAAGAGTCCTTCATGGTAACATCAGCTAATGTGGGAATAGGGCCAATGCAGTTGGTGTGCCTCTCCATTGTAAACCAGCTATCCAGCTCACTGAGGGAACGAGTTATTGAGTGGGCATTCTTGAGAGAAGGATACCTTTGGAACGCAATGAGATTTAGAGATGGGAGTGTTTGATTGGAAAACAATATTGCTTGCGGAATGAAAGTTCTCATTTCATTAATTAATGTGATCAGACTTGTCCAGTCTTTAAAACTTAATTTCACAAATACATGTATATTTATGTGAACCCTTAATGTGCGTTGTCCTGATCTGTTTGTTCACATTTGAATGAAACACTAATGTGAAGAGTGGTGGCACCTCACAATCCCCAGGTGATCCTCCATGGTATCGGTTAAAGGGCTGGGAAACGTGGGACATCAGTGTTTGATGGAGAGAGATTGACTGCAGCATGAAAACACAGATTACCTCAACGCTGAAAACATCCGGAATTATCAATAAATTATTCAAAATGATTCTTGCCATGTTAGTATTCCTGATAAGTGATTTAAACTCTTGAAACTTTGTAAATCTGGGTGAGAGTTGCTCCCTTCACCTTGTGATCGAAGATGTTATGTTTTGGTCCAGTGGTCTCCATTATACAGACACTCGAACATTGGCGTCTCTTATTATGTCAGGTGTTATGAATGTTCTCGGTGGTTTAATTCTGATTTGTGAGGGTTTTTGTGGTGCAGTGGCAGTGCCCCTACCTCTGAAACACAAGGTCTGTGGTCAATTGCAAACCTGCACTGAAGGAATGTTTACAGGAAGGAGACAAGAAGGCAAGAGAGGAGGGGAGTGGTGTTTTTGATAAGGGAAAACGTCATGGCAGTACTCAGAGAGGATATTCCTGATGGATCATCCAGTGAAGTTGTATGGATGGAAGTGAGAAAAATGAAGGGTGTGATCATGTTGTTGGGATTATACTCTAGCCCCCCTCCACTCCCGCCCCCCCCCCCCCCTCCACCGCAAGACCCAGTAGGAAATTGGGGGGAAAATATGAAGGGAGCTTGCAAAAGGCTGGAAGAATGATAGGGTTACAAGAAAAGGGGATTTTAACCTTCCAAATACAGACTGGGAATGGGTTGGAGAATTTACTCGGTATATTCAGGAAAACTTTCTCAATTAATATGAAGGCGGCCCTCCATGAGAAGGGGCAAAACCCAACCTTCTCTCAGGAAATAAGGCAGGACAAGTGATGGAGGTATTAATGGGGGAGCACTAACTGCTATTCGATTAGTTTTAAAATAGCTATGGAAAAGGATAGACTGGTCGACAAGTTAAAGTGTATGGAGCTGACAGTGGAGTCTTTGGACATTACAATCTGTAAGTGTGATGTGTAGAATCTTTTTCTGTGTCTTGTAAATGAGAGTGAGATTCACTCTGCATTCAGGCCTCAGTTATTCTTTACAAGTCTAATGGATAACGTTTATATATTTAATGCTTATCTCTATTAGTGTTTGTAATTGTATCTCTAATATTGCAGTGTACAAATAATTTTCGATGTGATATATCAATAATAAAGAACCTGACCTCTAATGGGAGTATCCATTTGAATTGAATAACTTGCGTGCCTTCTGAACATGATGTCAAACAGAAAATGCTGCAAATACTTTATATGTCAGACAGCATTTGTAGAGAGAGAGAAACAGAATGAACGTTTCTGGCCAATGACCTTTCATCAGAGAAAGTGACTGAGTATTTCCAGCAGTCTCTGTTTTTATTTAATGTTCACAGTATCTGGAGTATACAGCTTTTCAAATTATAAATCTCCATAACGTATTATTGGAAATGGGATTTATTTACAGACCAGTTTGGACAGAAATATAAATCATTTCTTTCGCTCTTGTTCTGTCTGAGTGTTCAAATAAAAATGTCACCGGAAGGTGGGATCAAAGTGGGACTGAACAGTGTCTCTGTCTGAGTCTGTGGGAGTGATGACCCTCTGTGTCTCTGTATCTCTGTCAGTGATAATGTGAGTGTGTGTGAGAGGGAACTACCTGCATTGTTACTTGTGGCTCAGCTGGAAGGTGGGAAGAAGAGCAGAAGGGAAAGGCTGTGATGGGCTGGAGAGCAGGAGAGGCTGAAATGACAGAGCAACAATATTGACCGAAATGGTGCAAGGAACCATGGGTGGAGGTGAGGTGGGAGAATGGGAGAAGAGCAGAAACAAAAGATTGGGGTGTAAATGATCCTCACTGACCGTCATCTAAAAACAAACTAAACAAAAGAAAATGGTGACAGAGATAAGAAAGTGAGGTAGTCTGTCATGTCCCCCTTCACTGTTTACAGGATGCACATTTACTCTCCGATTCTGAATGAATCTGTTTTCTCATCATTAACTCTCGCATTGCCAGTTACTCTCAGTTTTAAAGGATCCTGTTTCAGCAAACGGGCCTGGAGTCAAGCGACCAATTCATTGGATTTACAGGAATTCTGTTCCAGCCCAGTTTCAGTGGGAAGACACAAGGAAATGTCCTCTGGCTGTTGGTGTGATGGACCCTTCCTCTCAGATCCTGAGAAATTTGCATGAAACTTCAATCTGCAATTTGAGAGGGAGTGGGTACAATCTGAAGTGACAATATTTCAGTTGAATAAAGGGAAATATGGAGCTACGAGGGAGCAACTGGCCAAAGTTTAATGGTTTAATACCTTAACAGGGAAGACCGTGGAGGAACAATGGCGGATATTTCTGTGTATAATGCAGAAGATGCAGGATCAGTTCATTCCTAAAAGGAAGAAAGATCCCAGGAGGAGACATGGGCGGCCGTGGCTGACAAGGGAAGTAAAGAAACATATAAGGTTAAAAGAGAAAAAGTATTACTTAGCGAAGATAAGCGGGAAAACGGAGGACTGGGAAGCTTTTAAAGAACAACAGAGGATTAGTAAGAAGGAAATACGCAGAGAAAAAATGAGGTACGAAGGTAAACTGGCCAAGAATATAAAGGAGGAGAGTAAAAGCTTTTTTAGGTATGTCCAAGGCAAAAAAATGGTTAGGACAAAAATTGGGCCCTTGAAGACAGAAGCAGGGGAATATATTACTGGGAACGAAGAAATGGCAGAGGAATTAAATGGGTACTTCAGATCTGTGTTCACTGGGGAAGACACAAGCAATCTCCCTGAGGTAACAGTGGCTGAAGGACCTGAACTTAAGGGAATTTCTATTTGCCAGGATTTGGTGTTGGAGAGACTGTTAGGTCTGCAGGTTGATAAGTCTCCGGGACCTGATGGCCTGCATCCCAGGGTACTGAAGGAGGTGGCTCGGGAAATCGTGGATGCGCTGGTGATTATTTTCCAGAGTTCAATAGAATCGGGGTTGGTTCCTGAGGATTGGAGGGCGGCTAATGTTGTGCCACTTTTTAAGAAGGGTGGGCGGGAGAAAGCAGGAAATTATAGACCAGTTAGTCTGACCTCAGTGGTGGGAAAGATGCTGGAGTCTATTATAAAGGATGAAATTACGGCACATCTGGATAATAGTAACAGGATAGAACAGAGTCAGCATGGATTTATGAAGGGGAAATCATGCTTGACTAATCTTCTTGAATTTTTTGAGGATGTAACTCGGAAGATGGACGAGGGAGATCCAGTGGATGTAGTGTACCTGGACTTTCAGAAAGCTTTTGATAAAGTCCCACACAAGAGGTTAGTGAGTAAAATTAGGGCGCACGGGATTGGGGGCAAAGTACTAGATTGGATAGAGAATTGGTTGGCTAATAGGAAACAAAGGGTAGTGATTAACGGCTCCATTTCGAAATGGCAGGCAGTGACCAGTGGGGTACCGCAGGGATCCGTGCTGGGACCGCAGCTTTTTACAATATATGTAAATGATATAGAAGATGGTATCAGCAATAACATTAGCAAATTTGCTGATGACACAAAGCTAGGTGGTAGGGTGAAATGTGATGAGGATGTTAGGGGATTACAGGGTGACCTGGACAAGTTAGGTGAGTGGGCAGATGCATGGCAGATGCAGTTTAATGTGGATAAATGTCTGGTTATCCACTTTGGTGGCAAGAACAGGAAGGCAGATTACTACCTCAATGGTATCAAATTAGGTAAAGGGGCTGTTCAGAGAGATCTGGGTGTTCTTGTCCACCAGTCAATGAAGGCAAGCATGCAGGTACAGCAGGTCGTGAAGAAGGCTAATAGCATGCTGGCCTCCATAACAAGAGGGATTGAGTATAGAAGCAAAGAGGTGCTTCTGCAGCTGTACAGGGCCTTGGTGAGACCACACCTGGAGTACTGTGTACAGTTCTGGTCTCCAAATTTGAGGAAAGACATTCTGGCTATTGAGGGAGTGCAGCGTAGGTTCACGAGGTCAATTCCTGGAATGGCAGGATTTCCTAACACGGAAAGACTGAAGCGACTGGGCTTGTTTCCCCTTGAGTTTAGAAGACTGAGAGGGGATCTGATTGAAACGTATAGGCTTATGAAAGGACTGGACACTCTGGCAGGAGGGAACATATTTCCGTTGATGGGGGAGTGCCGAACCAGAGGACACAACTTAAAAATACGGGGTAGACCATTTAGGACAGAGATGAGGAGAAACTACTTCACCCAGAGAGTGGTGGCTGTGTGGAATGCTCTGCCCCAGAGGGCAGTGGAGGCCCAGTCTCTGGATTCTTTTAAGAAAGAATTGGATAGAGCTCTTAAAGATAGTGGAGTCAAGGGGTATGGAGATAAGGCTGGAACAGGATACTGATTGGGAATGATCAGCCATGATCATATTGAATGGCGGTGCAGGCTCGAAGGGCAGAATGGCCTACTCCTGCATCTGTTGTCTATTGTCTATTGTCTATTGAAACAGAGTCTGTCACTGACAAGCAATCTTTGTGCACGTGACGTGTCTCCTACATGTGCACTGGACATGACAGAGATAGTTTGTGGTGAAGGGGCTGGAGGATACAGAGAGAGGGAGGGGTGGAGGTGGTGGAGTAGATTACAGAGATAGGGAAGGGGTTGTAGTGTCTGGAAGTGGTTACAATGATAGGGTGGTGTTTTGGGACAGAGTGATGTCACAGAAACCTAGAGAAGTGCAGGTCCTGGAGACGGTTAGGTAGATAGGGAAGCATGTTATTATTCCTGATCACCCAGCACTCCCTACACTTCCAAGCCTTGCCCTTCACCCTAACAGGAACATACTGTCACTGAAAACTCACTATCTCCATTTTCAAAGGCTTCCCATTGTCCAGCCCTCCTTTTGCCTGCAAACATCTGCCCCAATCAACGTTTGAAAAGTGTTGTCTAATACCATCAAAATTGCCTTACTCCAATTGAGAACATTAACTTTTCGATCCAATCCATCCTCTTCCGTCATGAGTTTGAAGCAAGTTGAATTATGATCGCTGACCCCAAAGTGTTCTCAGCTGACACCACAGTCTTGCATCTGCCTGACCTGCCTTATTTACCAAGAGAAAGTTCAGTTTTGCTCCTTTCTAGTACTTACATCAACACACAGAACCCAGTGACAGAGAAAAAGTGGGGTCACTCTGCTCTCCCCTGGGTCAGTGACAGAGACACAGTGGGGTCAGTCTGCTCTCCCCTGGGTCAGTGACACAGACACAGTGGGGTCAGTCTGCTCTCCCCTGGGTCAGTGACAGAGACACAGTGGGGTCAGTCTGCTCTCCCCTGGGTCAGTGACAAGGACACAGTGGGATCAGTCTGCTCTCCCCTGGGTCAGTGACAGAGACACAATGGGGTCAGTCTGCTCTCCCCTGGGTCAGTGACAGAGACACAGTGGGGTCAGTCTGCTCTCCCCTGGGTCAGTGACAGAGACACAGTGGGGTCAGTCTGCTCTCCCCTGGGTCAGTGACACAGACACAGTGGGGTCAGTCTGCTCTCCCCTGGGTCAGTGACACAGACACAGTGGGATCAGTCTGCTCTCCCCTGGGTCAGTAACAGAGACACAGTGGGGTCAGTCTGCTCTCCCCTGGATCAGTGACAGAGACACAGTTGGCTCAGTCTGCACTCCCTCTGGGTCAGTGACACAGACACAGTGGGGTCAGTCTGCTCTCCCCTGGGTCAGTGACAGAGACACAGTGGGGTCAGTCTGCTCTCCCCTGGGTCAGTGACACAGACACAGTGGGGTCAGTCTGCTCTCCCCTGGGTCAGTGACACAGACACAGTGGGATCAGTCTGCTCTCCCCTGGGTCAGTGACAGAGACACAGTGGGGTCCGTCTGCTCTCCCCTGGGTCAGTGACAGAGTCACAGTGGGGTCCGTCTGCTCTCCCCTGGGTCAGTGACAGAGACACAGTGGGGTCCGTCTGCTCTCCCCTGGGTCAGTGACAGAGACACAGTGGGGTCAGTCTGCTCTGCCCTGGGTCAGTGACACAGACACAGTGGGGTCAGTCTGCTCTCCCCTGGGTCAGTGACAGAGAGACAGTGCTCTCCTTCCCCCTTCCACTTGTCGATGGTGGTGATGATGTATGCATTTGGACATGCTGCTGGGCAGAGTCATGCTCTTGGAGAAAGTGAGGATTGCAGATGCTGGAGATCAGAGTCGACAATTGTAGTGCTGGAAAAGCACAGCCAGTCAGGCAACATCCGAGGAGCAGGAGAGTCGATGCTCCAATCACACGCTCTTCATCAGGAATGGGGGTGGGGGGGAGCAAGGCAGGGGTGTGGCTGGGGGGAAGGTAACTGGGAACGAAATAGGTAGATGGAGGTGGGGGTGATGATAACAGGTCGGAAAGGACGGTGAAGCAGACAGGTGGGAAGGAAGATGGAAAGGTAGGACAGTTCAAGAGGGCAGTGCTGAGTTGGATGGCTGGATCAAGGATAAGTTAGAGGAAGGTGAAATGAAGAAACTGGTGAAATCTACATTGATCCCGTGTGGTTGGAGAGTACCAAAGTGGAAGATGAGGCATTCTTCCTCCAGTGATCTGGTGGCTAGAGTTTGGCAGTGGAGGAGGACCAGGACTTGAATGTCCTTGGCAGAGTGGGAAAGGGGAGTTAAGGTGTTCAGCCACAGAGTGGTGGGGCTGTTTAGGGTGTGCCTCCCAGAGATGTTCTCTGCAACATTCCGTAAGGAGGCGCCCTGTCTCACCAATATAGAGGAGACCACAACGAGAGCAATAGACACAGTGGGTGATGTGTGTGGAAGTACAGGTAAATTTCTGCTGGATTTGGAAGGATCCTTTGGGGCCGAGGATGGAGGTGAGGGGGGGGGTGTGGGCGCAGGTTTTGCACTTCTTGCTGTGGCCAGGGAAGGTGCCGGGAGGGGAGGGTGGGTTGGTGGGTGTGTGTGAACCTAACAAGGGAGTCGCGGAGGGAATGGTCTCTGCGGAATGCAGAGAAGGGTGGGGAGGAAAATATATCCCTGATAGTGGGGTCTGTTTGTAGGTGGCAGAAATGGAAGAGGATGGTGCATTGTATCCGGAGGGTAGTGGAGTAGAAGGTGAGGACCGGGGGGGGGTCCTGTCCTTGTTGCGATTGGACAGGTGGGGTTCAAGGGCGGAGGTGCAGGAAGTGGATGAGATGCATTGGAGGGTATCATCGACCACCTGGGAGGGGAAAGTGCAATCCTTGAAGAAGGAGGGCATCTGGGATATTCAATGGTGGAATTGGTCCTCCTGGGAGAGGTTGGGTGGGGCTTTCTAAACAACAATGAAAATAGAAAGAAAGGTGACATTGATTCTGAATCAGAAAACATCAAGTTATTGAGAAAAGACAGACAAGAACAAGTCAGAGAACAAAGGAACACTAAACACTTAAACTGCATTTATTTCAATGCAAGGGGTCTCATGGGTAAGGCTGATGAACTCGGGGCATGTAAGGGAACATGGGCCTGGGATGTCATCGCTATTACAGCAACATGGCTGAGGTATGGAAAAGACTGGCAGCTCAGTGTTCTGGGTTTTAGATGGTACAGGAAGGATAGAAAGAGGCAAGGTGGGAGAAGGACTGGCATTTTTGATTAAGGAAAATATTACTCTTGTAATTAGAGAAGGTATTTCTGAGGGATCATTTAGTGAAAATATATGAGTTGAAGTTAGAAATAAGAAAGAGATGATCACCTTGATGGGATTGTACTATTGGCTCCCTAATAGTCAGAGGGCAATTGAGAAGGAAATATGTAGAGATATTAAATATATGGAAGAATAATAAGGTTGCAATAGTAGGGAATTTTAATTTTCCAAGCATTGACTCAGACTGCTGTGGTGTTAAAAGTTTTGATGGTGAAGAATTTGTTCAAATGCAAGAACATTTTCTTTCTCAAGATATAAATTTTCCTGTGATAAACAGATCAAAACTTGAACTTCTCCTGAGAAATAAGGCAGGGCAAGTGACAAATGTGTTAGTCAGGGAACACTTTTGGACCAATGATCATAATCCTAGTAATGTTAAAATAGTTTTATAAATTGATAGCAATTAAAGTTCTTAACTGGAGTAAGGCAAATGGGTATGAAAGGATATGAAACAAGATCTTTCAAAAGTTGATTGGAGCAAAATGATCACAGGTAAAAGGATGACTGACAAGTGGGAGGCCTTCCAATGCGTGAGAACAAGAGTTCAGAAATATTCTGTTCCTGTTAGAGTCAAAGGCAAGGCTGGTAAGATTAGGGAACAATGGATGAATAAAGATCTTGAAGTTCAAGTCAAGAATCAAAAGCTGCTCATCTATTAGAGAGACAATTAGGATCAACTGAATGTCTTGAAGAGTATAAAGAGTGTAGGGACATTTTCCAGAAGGAAATGAGGAAGGCAAAGAGAAGATCGGAAATTGCTTTGGCAGATGAGGTAAAGATAATCCAAAGAGATTCTATCAATACACTAAGAGGGAGGGAGCAACTGGAGAGGGAGTCGAACCCCTGAAAGACCAATGAGGTTGACTTTGTGTCGTACCTCAAGAGATGGGAGAGATCTAAATGAATATTTTGCATCAGTTTTTACTGTTGGGAAAGAAATGGAGGTGTGAGAGATCAGGGAAATAAATATTGATGGTTTGGAAACAGTTCACAGGAATGGAAGAGGAAGTGCTCGAGAACCGAAAAAAACATAAAGATAGATAAGCCTCCAGGACCTGATCAAGTGTGTCCCAGGACGTTGTGGGAAGTAAGGGAAAAATTGCAGTGCCCCTAACAGAAATATTTGTATCATCCATAAACATGGTGAAGAACTGGAGGACTGGGGTGTGGCTAATGTGGTGCCATTGTTTAAGAAGGGATGTGAGGAGAAGCCTGGGAACGATCGACCTGTGAGTCTGACCTTGGTGGTGGGTAAGTTTTTAGAGATAGGATTTCCAGAAGTTGGAGAGGAAAGAATTGATGAGAGATGCTCAGTATGGCTTTGTGCGAGGGAAATCATGTCTCACACTTGATTGGGTTTGTTTTTGGAAGTAACCAAAATGATTAATGAAGACAGAGTGTTGCATGTTGTTTGCTTGGCCTTTAGTAAAGTGAGATCAAATAGGATTCAGGGTGGGCTTGCCAATTGGACACAGAATTGGCTTTATGGTAGAAGACATTGTTTTTCAGACTGGAGGGCTGTGACCAGCGGTGTTCCACAGGGATCGGTACTGGCTACATTTCTGTTTGTCATTTATACAAAGGATTTGGATGAGAATATAGGAGGTATGTTTAGTAAGTTTGTGAATGACACCAAAACGGTAAATTGAACAGTGAAGAATGTGATTATTACTGTATTACAGTGAACTGCTGTGCTCTTCCAGCACCACTAATCCAGAATCTGGCTTCCAGCATCTGGAGTCATTGTTTTTACCGCATGAAGAATGTGACCCAAGATTACAAAGAGATCTTGATCAATTGGGTCAAAGGGCTGAGGAGTGGCAGATGGAGTTTAATTTGGATAAACGTGAGGTATTGCATTGTGGTAATATAAACAAGGAGAAAGTGAGGACTGCAGATGCTGGAGATCAGAGCTGAAAATGTGTTGCTGGAAAAGCACAGCAGGTCAGGCAGCATCCAAGGAGCAGGAGAATCGATGTTTTGGGCATGACCCTGAAGAAGAAGGGATCATGCCCTTCGTGAAGGAGGGCTCCTGAAGAAGGTCTCATGCCCGAAATGTCGATTCTCCTGCTCCTTGGATGCTGCCAGAACTGCTGCACTTTTCTGGTAATACAAACAAGGTCAGGAGTTAACGGTAGGGCCCTGGGTAATATTGTAGAGCAGAGAGACCTCAGGGTTCAGGGACATATTTCTTTGAAATTTGCAACCCAGTTAGACAGGGTAGTTAAGAATGTATTTCGCACACACACTTTCATTTCTCAGTCCTTTGAGGATCGGAGTTCTGACATCATATTGAACTTGTACAGGACATTGATGAGGCCTCTTCTGGATTAATTTGTGCAATTCTCATCGCCCTGTTATAGGAAGGATATTATTAAACTGGAGAGGGTTCAGTAAGGACTTACCAAGATGTTGCCAGGAATGGAGGGCTTGAGATATAGTAATGGGCTGCTGCATTGGAGGCTGAGGGGTGACCTTATTGATCTTTGAAAAACTATGAGGGGCATAAATAAGTTGAATGACAGGGGTATTTTACCTAGGGTAGGGGAGTTCAAACCTGGCGGGTATATCTTGAACGTGAGAGGGCAAAGATTTCAAAAGGGCTTGAGGGGCAAAGTTTTTAGGTGTTTATGTGTGGAATGAAATATCAGAGGAAGTGGTGGATGCAGGTGCAGTTTCAATGTTGAAAATACCTTTGGATAAGTTCATGAATAGGAAAGGTTTCGAGGGATATGGGCCAAGTGCAGGCAGTTGGGAATAGTTTAGTTTTGGAACATGGTCAGTGTGGCCTGATTGGTCCGAAGGGTCTGTCTCCGTGCTGGATGACTCTATGACTCCATGACATTACGGTACACAGTCAAAAGACAAGATAGTCTCTGCACATGCTCACTTTGTCCTCCAGAGCAGAGGCTGGGACACAGCAAGGGGAAGGGTATTGTTGATGGATGAAGATACTGAGGGGCTTTTATATGCAGTGGGTGTGAAATAGAGAAACTACAGAGGGGCAGTTCAGGGGAGATGAAGCAGCACAGGGAAGGGCAAATGGACAGGGGTCATGGAGGGGCACAGGGGCTAAATTTGCGATGGGTGGGAGGTTGTCCAATATTGAAGGGGGTGCAGTTTCAGGATTGAATAACAGAAATAGGGAAGGAAAGAAAGAGAAAGAAAGATAGAAAAAATGACAGAAGAAGAAAGAGCAAGAGAGTGAAAAAGATTATAGATAAAGGTGGGAAGAAGAGGCAGGGGAGAAAAAATACAAAAGAAGAGGCTGTCAGTAACAGAGACAGTGAATGAGAGAGAGAGATAGGGAGGCAGAAAGATAGTGTGATCGAGAAAAGTTGAGAGAAAGAGAGAGATGTAGAGTGTACAGACAGAGAACAAGAGACAGAGGCAAAGAGAGAGACCGAGAGAGAGAAAAGAGGAAAAATCAGACAGATGCAAACAGGTGATAAGGAACGCTATGGTGAGATTAAAGAGGTGATATTCCAAATTCTGATTAGTCTAAGCTCTCTCAATGGTCTCTCACACTCCATCTTTCCCATTTAGGACAGACTCTGTTCCAGGGGCTTGCTTTTGAGATCCAAACATTCCATGCACTTTCACACACAGAGACAGACAGAAACACACTGATACTCACTCCCTGCTCAGTGCACACGGTGAAAGGGACAATGGCCGCCAGAACTTGTTTGAAATATCCACAAGTCTCTCATTCAAAGTCCCCTCTCTGCCAAAGTCCAGCTCATTCAGTCAGCTCCCAGCTCTCTCTACTCCAGGCATACCTCCCCCAGGGATGGAGCACAGCCAGAGTCATCTCAGTGGGATTACAGGGAGGAGGGAGGGAGGGAGGTGGTGTGAGAGAAGGCAGCAGGGAAATAGTTTCATCCAGTCTGCCTTTGTCTGCTCCTGCTTTGCATCTTATTATCTTGGAATGAAAGCCAAATATATTTTCAAACTGATCAAATTCCTTTGTCTTTGTGGTTTCCTATTGATCAATGTTAAAAATCTCAACATGCGATTGCCAAGAATCTAACCCAGGTCACCTGCTTGGAAAACAGCCACACTAACCACGATAGCACCATCACCGTGCACTTTACCACAACACAGTCCCCAAACATAGTTAAAACGACCTTTATCATGACAAATTAAACAGAGGTAATGTTGATTCACTGAAGGTGATGTTAGGTCAGGTGACAATAACTAATATGAAAAGGTAGATTTGTCGGAGCATCTGAAATCGGGGAGGGAGCTGGCTCATTGGGCAGGTGCAGGGTGGGAGTTCCGAAATCCCTCTGGTTGGGTTTGGATTCCCCCGGCAATGCATCAGCTGGTTCAGAGAAAGGAACAAATAAAGAAACAGAATGATATCAGAGAAATAGTTTAGTGCAGCGTGCCTTTGTCTCCGCCTACTCTGCACTTTACTGTCTTGGAATGAAAGTCACATGAATTCACAAACTGATCAAATTCCTTTTCTCTTTGGGATTTCCTGTTGATCAATGTGAAAATGTCAACGTGTGATTGCCAGGAATCAAAGTGAGGAATTGAATGAAAACAAAGTAAATTACTGTTGAAAATAAATGTGCAATCAGAAGGAATCCTAACAGTATGTTCTTTCCTCTTTCTGACAGGAAACTCCTGGTGTGTTTTAATTTGCCCAGATGTGCAGCTCAGAGAATTCAGTGGGGAAGAGTGGACAGGAGCCTGTCGTTGCATTTCCCTCTCTGGCCTGCAGTGAACGATTACACCTTCCTCCACATCATCTATTTTTCTAACCTCTTCACTTACTGAGAACGGATTATTTGGGGTAAATGTAGCTTTTGTATATATTTGGTTTTTCTTTTGTTGTCCCACTTCCTACTAATTGTTGCTGATTACGAACAGCACTTTACACTGGCTTTACCCCTCCAGTCTCTGTCATTTTGCCCCTCAGATGGAGTCAGTCCTTGCCCATGAGGAAAGGAGTGTTATCATGTTGCTGCTCCTCCTTCTCCTTTCGGTCCATTCCTCACGTGGACTCCTCGTTCCGTTATCTGCTGCATCCAACGTTGGCTCTGAGTTACTTGGATTGATTCACCAATTGAATTATTGTTCTAACTGGATATGTCATGGCATACTTTAACTGGTCTCTGAAATGTTTCTGTGTCACCACATAAATAAGGGCATTTGTGCAGCAATTTAAGTTCCTCAGCATGTATCCAATCTGTACAAAGAGACCAAAAGAAACATAATCCAAGGAATAACCAGCCTTAAAGAAACATAAAATATGCAACAACCAGAGAAGTATGAAGCTGGCAGATATGGCAAAGAGTAAAATCACAGAATTCTTCCTGCTCTCTACCTCTGGATCATTCTCTGTTTTTCTCTGACCTCTCAGTTCCTTCCGCACCTTAATAGCCTCGAAGATATGTCTGACAGTCAGAATGTTGATAAAGAGAATAAAAGTGAATGGGAACAGTGGTGTTAAAAAAGTCTCAAAATATTTAAAACTGATCCACCGAGGGTCATATTCATAACTGTACGTGATATAACAGAGAAATGGTACATTGTTGATCATTTTTCCAGGTCTATACACAAAGACATTTGGAATGTTCTTTAACCAAAAGAAGATGCAGATTGTTGCTAGAACCCTGGTTGCAGTTTTCCCTGTGCAATACTTAGTTTTCATCTCATGTAAACAAATGGCAACAAATCGATCAAAGGAAAAAGCAATGGTGAACCACACAGAACAATCAATGCTCCAGCGGCTGAGGGCATAGATAACACCACAAACAGGAGTGATTTGCAGGAAACACAGTGGATAATAATAACGTCGAAATCGGTGAAGGATGATGTAAAAAACAATGAACAATAGATCTGACGTTGTCATGGCCACCAGATAGAGAGTGCTGCACACAGAAAGACCACATTTGCCCCGAGCTAAGATTACAATCACCACTAGACAAACTGTAAGAGAAAGGAAAAAAGGACGTAAAGTTAATAATCAAAGATTCTCTGTGCCTGAGCTCAGACTGTAAGTAATGATACAAAGATAATTGTTGTTCCATGTCATATGAACCACAAAAACAAACTCTCTCCAAATGAATCATTTGCATTTTTAAAGGACATAGGGAAGAACATGAGCAGCAGATTACTCACAGAAACACAGTCACATCCTCAAGGTGGTTTTGGGTCAGCAGCAGTCGATTTCACCTGCTTTCCAGGTTACTCTAACTGGCTGGCATTTCTCATAAGCTCATAGCATCTACACAAAGACACCTGGGATCAGCAAAACACAGAATAGCAGGCACCTAATGTGGACATTGATCGCAAAATTACTGTATTGGGTTTTGGAGTCTCCACAGTTTAGTTTTCCTTCAGAATTCGATATCCCCACTGTATGAACTACAGGACAGGGTATTTAATCAGTCCACAGTATCCCAGAATGAATGGCCTCTACAATATGGATGAATAAATGATAGGGCATTGAATCCATCCCTCGTGAACATCCTGACAATCTGAACCATGAAGATATTCAGTCGTAAATCCAATCACCATGTCCCAGGTTGGATACTCACCGCAATCAGAAAGCCTTCAACATTTGACCCGACCTCCCTCATCTGTACAGGACGGCACAGCACAGTCCTCAGCAAAAAAATCTGAATCCCCACAACATTGGTCACGGTATCGCTCTAGTTTAGAAAGCAGACGCTTTATCTGGGATGAAGCAAAGCTTCCTGCCTGATGTCCAGGCTCATGCTCCCAAGCTCCTCTCCTCATCCCTCTCCTTGTGAATGGAGATTCCCCCTCCCAGATTGGGAGCACACACTGGGGTGAGAAAACCCCACAGGTTACCCAGCATTCTCCATGGAGATCACTAGAATTGTACCACAGCTTGGCACTGCAGCCTAATAAATATTGATTGAAATTGATAGCCAAAGACAAAATAACAATCCCAAATGAACGCACCTTCATACAGACCATTATTGATGTGGAACATCAAAGGATAACAGCAATGAAGGTCAACGTGGGAAACATCCTGTTGGATGAAGTTGTTTGATCTCTGTGGCAGTGCAGCTGCCTTAATACTCCAGATCTTAGTGTTTGTCCTATTAGACACTGTACAACGGCATTGTGCATCATTTTACAAATGGCACACTCACACACCTTTTTGACAATTCAGTAACTCAACAATACACATCATAATTGAAACCCTGTTCTCAACACCCCTACCAGTGATCTGTCCTCATAAATGTCACGCCTCCACACATCCACTGACTGATGAAAACACACAAGATGGACAAACTCATCCGTGCTCACCATCAGTTATCACTCCGAATAACCTGAGTTAATAGAGTGTGGTGCTAGAAAAAGTACAACAGGTCAGGCAGCATCCCAGGAGCAAGAGAGTCGATGTTTCGGGCACGACTCTCCCCACCTGCCCACGATGGTATGGCACTGCCCTCACACAAATAAAATCTGAATCTATGCAACATTGGTCATTGCAACTGCTCTGAAGAAGTGTCCTGCCTGAAACCTTGACCCTCTTGGTCCTTGGATGTTGCCTGACCTGCTGTGCCTTTACCAGCACCACGCTCTATTAGCATGTCCCCATAATCTCCTCATTCCTAATGACCTGCTGGACCCACCCATTGTCCTGTTGTATCTGGGCTCCCATTTGGAGTGAGCTGCCTGAGCAAGATCCACCAACACAATCCCTTTCCATCAAGGAATGGGAAACACCAGGTGTCACTGCAAGGTGGGTTGTTACAAAACCATCTGACTGATAGCAGGCTGTGCACTACCACAGAGAGAGGGTGGTCTTCCGAAACTCTTTCTCGACCAGCCAGAGCTGGTGTTCAGCCAAACCCCATCAATGTGGCCTCAGTGTAAACCCATTCTGCACAGTATAGGGAAACACACAATGCTGCACATTACTGAGGAGCCTCTGAACTGACAAACTATTTACTTTAAACTCAGTCAGTGAGGACACTATAGTCTGACAGTGGGATTTGTCTTGCTAAATGGAAATATAATAGTTATCAGTTGTCTATAGAAATGAGGATGATTCAATGCAGAGGTTTATATAAGTTAAGTTGTTCCAAGACTTACCAGGAACACCAGTGACAGCGATGATGGTCTCGTACACTCTGTCGATCTTTTCCCTGAGAAGAAGCATTTCGTTGTTTGTGACACAACCTGCTGCCGGCTATGTGTCAGAATTGGAGAATTCTCTCGAAGTTGAAGCTGACACAGTTCCAGAGACTTTATTTTATATTGTGTGGTATCTCCACTGGGAAACTGTGATTACATCTTCAACTGTTTTATTATCATTTTGAACAAACAAGTTACGACAACAGGTTTATTTTAATGATGTGATAGCATTGAGATTTATGTCTGTATTTGAATGCCCCAAAGAATTCATTAATCTGATCCTATTAGATCTCAAACGTTAGTTCCATGTTTGTCTTCAAGTAACAATACTTGCAATATTTCACCCACTATCAATCCCATCAATATCTCAATATCTTTTGATATTCTTTTCAGTGATGACCTTCATTCTGCTAAGGTTATTCAGTCATTCAATACCTCATGTTGGAGAGCTCCTTGAGAGCTGTTCTACTGCACACTGTTAGCCCACTGCTTTCCTCGGTCATTCAGTTATGCGACTGAGTTGGGAAATTCTCTCTGTGAGTGAGCATTCTAATACTGAACCTGAAGCTGGTACTGACCACACCTACAGCTGGAACTTCTGATAGGTCACATTTTCTCAAAACAAGCACAAAAATAATCAGAACTTTCAATTCAAAATCAGAGAATGATGGCATCATACAGGACAGAGATGGTTCTTCACTCAATCGAGTTGGTATCTCTAAAACCACACTCAAAGCTACACAGGGCTGGAAAATAGAAGCCTTCAACAATGAGATAACGAGAATCCAGAGACAGGATGTTCCTGTTAGGGTGAAAGGCAAGGCTGGGAGGTGTGGGCAAATGCTGGATGACTAGAGAAATTGAGATTTTGGTCAAGAAAAAGAAAGAGGTTTATGTCAGGTTTGGACAGCAGAGATCAAGTGAATCGTGAGAAGGGTATAAATGCAGTAGGCATATACTTAAGAGGGAAATCAGGAGGGCCAAAAGGGGCCATGAGACAGCATTGGCAAATAAGGTTAAGGAGAATCCAAAGGGATTCTATAAATACATGAAGGACAACAGAGTAAATGGGGGAGAATAGGGCCCCTCAAAGATCAGAAAGGCAGCCTATGTGTGCCCACAGGAGATTGGGGAGATACGAAACAAATATTTTGCATCATTGTTTACTGTGGAGAAGGACATGGAAGATATAGAATGTGGGGAAAGAGATGGTGACATCTTGAAAAATGCTCAGATTACAGAGGAGGAGGTGCTGGACATCTTAAGATGCATAGAGGTGGTTAAATCCCCAGGATGTGATCAGGTGTACCCGAGAACTCTGTGGGAAGCTAGTGAAGTGATTTCTGGGCCCCGTGCTGAGATATTTGTATCATCGATAGTCACAGGTGAGTTACTGGAAAACTGAGGCTTGGCGAATGTAGTGGCACTATTTAAGAAAGATGGGAAGGAAAAGCCAGGGAACTATAGACTGGTGAGCCCGATCAGTGGTGGGCAGGTTGTTGGAGGGAATCCTAAGGGACAGGATGTACATGTATTTGGAAAGAAAGGACTCTTTAGGGACAGTCAGCATGGCTTTATGCCTATGAAGAGGATTGATGAGGGCAGAGCAGTGGCTGTGATCTACATGGACTTCAGTAAGGCATTCGACAAGGTTCCTCACGGTGGGCTGGTTATCAAGTTTAGATCTCATGGAATTCAGGGAACACCAGCCATTTGGATACAGTACTAGCTCAACGATAGAAGACAGAGGGTGGTGGTGGAGGGTTGCTTTTCTGACTGGAAGCTTGTGATCAGTGAAGTGCCGCTGGTGCTGTGTCCTTTGCTTTTCATCATTTATATAAATGATTTAGATGTGAACACAGGACGTATAGTTTGCAAGTCTGCAGATGACATCAAAATTGGAGGTTACTTCAGAATACACAGAATCTTGTTCAGATGGGTCAATGGGCCAAGGAGTGACAGATGGAGTTTAATTTAGATAAATGTGAGGTGCTACATTTAGGAAAGACAAATCAGAGCACGACTTATGCACTCATGGTAAGGTCTTGGGGAGTATTGCTGAACAAAGAGACCTTAGAGTGCAGTTCCTTGAAAGTGGAGTCACATGTAGATAGGATAGTGAAGAAGGCGTTTGAGTATCATAGTATTGAGTATCATAGTTGGGAGGTCGTGTTACGGCTGTACATGACATTGGTTAGGCCACTTTTGGAATACTGTGTGCAAATCTAGTCTCCCTCCTATCGGAAGGATGTTGGGAAACTTGAAAGGATTCAGAAAAGATTTACAAGGATGTTGCCAGGGTTGGAGGACTTGAGCTACAGGGAGAGGCTGAATAGGTTGAGGTTGTTTTCCCTGGAGCTTGGAGGTTGAGGGGTGACCTAATAGAGTCTTATAAAATTATGAGGGGCATGGATAGGATAAATAGACAAGGATTTTTCCTGGGGTTGGGGGAGAAATTTTAAAGAGACCTTTATGCAGAGGGTGGTGCATGTATGGAATAAGCTGCCAGAGGAAGTGGTGGAAGCTGGTACAATTGCAACATTTAAAAGGCTTAAAAATGTGTTGCTGGAAAAGCGCAGCAGGTCAGGCAGCATCAAAAGAGAAGGAGAATCGACGTTTTGGGCAGAAGCCCTTCTTCAGGAATTTCTGAAGAAGGGCTTATGCCCGAAACGTCAATTCTTCTTCTCCTTTGATGCTGCCTGACCTGCTGCGCTTTTCCAGCAACACATTTTCAAGCTCTGATCCCCAGCATCTGCAGTCCTCACTTTCTCCAACATTTAAAAGGCATCTGGATGGCGATATGAACAGTAAGAGTTTGGAGGGATATGGGCCAAGTGCAGGCAAATGAGACGAGATTATTGAGGCTATCTGAATGAGATGGACCGAAGGGTCTCCTTCTGTGTTGTACATCTTTCTGATTCTCTCTCTCTCTCTCTGTCACATACACACACACACACACACACACACACACACAGACGCACACACACACACACAATATACATGACACACATGTAAATAATGTTTCTGCCTTTCTATGTAATAACTTGCTTTCCATGGGAAAACACCTCACTCTGCTCATCGATAGGTCCTTCAAACTTGGGACTGAGTGAATTCACAAACCGATCTCAAATGGGGTGATGTCACAATAGTTCAGATAAGATTCAAGTTCATGGAGTTGACAGCCCTCACTCAGTCTGCCTGAATTCTGATTTTCAAGCGACCAAATACAGACAACATAATATTACACTCAATGAGACATAATAAAACTTAAACATTTATTTCATAATTGGGACAAAAATGTCAAGTTGGATTCTGAATCAGCCAGGAGGCCAGCCATTGAACTGGCTCATATTCAGATACTTCCCAACTCTTATTGTGGACCCGGGTCAAATCCTATCAATGACAGATGTCAGAAATTCACTTTAATAATCATGTGGAATTACGGCTCTAATGGTGACCACAAAACCCTTATCAATTGTTGTTAACACCCATCTGGTTCTCTAATGCCCTTCAGGGATTAGGGCTGTCCTTGTCTTGTTTGGGCTCCATGTGACTCCATACCCACAGCAATTGGTGCGGTGGGTGGAGGTCAGCCATCTAAGCTCCAGGCCCTCACAGCAGGAGGTCCTCAAGATTGTGTCCTAGACCTAACTATCTTTAGTGACTGTGTAACTGACCTTCCCTCAGGCAGAATGTCATGAGTCCGAGGGTTCTCTAATCCTCACACAATGTTCAGCAGCATTCTTCCCTCCTCAGATACTGAAGCACTCCATGTGACTCTGCAACAAGATCCTGGCAACTTCAGCTCCTCGGAAACGGTGTTAGGGAAGTGGAGCCGGAGGTGGATGAACTTCGGATCATTCGTGAGGCTGAGAGTGTAATTGAGAGGAGTTACAGGGAAGTAGTCACACCGCAATCAGGGACAGGGGAAAGGGAGATGGATAACAGTCAGGAGACAGAAAGGGAACTGGCAGATAGTGCAGGGACCCCCTGTGGTGTTCCCCTCAATAACAAATATACTGTTATGGATACCGTTGGGGGGGACGATTTACCAGGGGTAAGCCATGGGGTACAGATATCAGGCAGAGAATCTGTCCCTGTTGCTCAGAAGGGAAGGGGAAAGATGAGCAGAGCATGAGTCATTGGGGACTCCATAGTTAGGGGGACAGATAGAAGGTTCGATGGGAACGAGAGAGACTCACGATTGATGTTTTGCCTCCAAGGTCCCAGTGTTCATGATATCTCTGATCGTGTTTTCGGGATCCTTAAAGGGGAGGGCGAGCAGCCCCAAGTTGTATTCCACATAGGCACCAACGACATAGGTAGGAAATGGGATGGGGATTTAAGGCAGAAATTCAGGGAGTTAGGGTGGAAGCTAAGTGCTACAACAAACAGAGATGTTAGGTCAGGTTTGTTACCCATGTCACATGCTCACAAGGCGAGGAATAGGGAGACAGAGCAGTGGCTACAGGGATATTATAGGACGGAGGGTTTCAGATACCTGGATAATTGGGGTAGGTGGGACATCTACAAAACAGCATTGTCTACACCTGAACCAGAGGAGATCCAATATCCTTGGGGTGCAATTTGCTTTTGTGCTTCATGAATGTTTAAGCTAATTCAGCAAGGGATGAGAACCTGAATTGTCGCTCCAGTGTAAAGGAGGTGGAGAGTACTGAGGTCAGAAATAAGGTTTCAAGGTTGTAGGAGTGTCTTGGCAGGCAGGAAGGTGGTGTGAAGTGTGTCTACTTCAATACCAGGAGCATCCAGAATAAGGTGGGTGAAGTTGCAGCATGGGTTGGTACCTGGGACTTCAATGTTGTGGCCATTTCAGAGACATGGATCGAGCAGGGACAGAAATGATTGTTTCAGGTTCTGGGGTTTAGGTGTTTCAGTAGGAACAGAGAAGATGATAAAAGAGGGGGAAGTGGGACATTGTTAGACAAGGACAGTATTATGGTGACAGAAAGGACGTTGATAAGGACTAGTCTACTGGAGGGAGAATGGGCTGAGGTTAGAAACAGGAAAGGAGAGATCATCCTGTCGGGGGTTTTGTATGGGCTTCTGAAAAGTTCCAGAGATGTAGAGGAAAGGATTGCAAAGATGATTCTGGATAGGAGAGAAAGGAACAGGGTAGTGGCTATGGGGGTTGAAAATGTGTTGCTGGAAAAGCGCAGCAGGTCAGGCAGCATCCAAGGAACAGGAGAATTGATGTTTCGGGCATAAGCCCTTCCTTCGATTCTCCTGTTCCTTGGATACTGCCTGACCTGCTGCGCTTTTCCAGCAACACATTTTCAGCTCTGATCTCCAGCATCTGCAGTCCTCACTTTCTCCTCGTGGCTATGGGGGCCTTTAACTTTCCAAATATTGACTGGAAACGCATAGTTTAGATTTGTCAGTTTTTGTCCAATGTGTACAGGAGCGTTTGCTGACACAGTATGCAGACAGGCCGACAAGGTGCAAGACCACATTGGATTTGGTACTGGGTAATGAACCAGGCTTGATGTTAGATTTAGAGGTAGGTGAGCACTTTGGTGATAGTGACCACAATTCAGTAACATTCACTTCAGTGATGGAAATGGAAAAGTATATCCTGTCGGGCAAGAGATGTAGTTGGGGGAAAGGCAATTATGATGCGATTAGGCAAGAGTTAAGATGCATAGGATGGAAAAGAAACTGCAGGAGATGGGCACAATTGAAATGTGGAGCTTGTTCAAGGAACAGCTACTGTATGTCCTTGATCAGTATTATACCTGTCAGGCTGGGAGGGAGTGGTTGAGTGAGGGAACCGTGGTTTACTAAAGAAGTTGAATCTCTTGTCAAAGGGAAGAAGAAGGCTTAAGATGAGACGTGAAGGCTCAATTAGGGTCCTTGAGATTTACAAGTCAACCAGTACGGAGCTAAAGAGAGAGCTAAGAAGAGCCAGGAGGGAACATGAGAAGTCTTTGGCAGGTAGGATCAAGGAAACCCTAAAGCTTTTGAGAGTTATGTCAGGAATCAAAGAATGACTCGAGAAAGATTAGGACCAGTCAAGGACAGTAATGGGAATTTGTGCGTGGAGTCCGAGGAGATAGGAGAGGTAAAAAATGAATATTTTTCATCAGTATTCAGACAGGAAAAAGGCAATGTTGTCGAGGAGAATATTGAGATACAGACTATTAGACAAGACAGGATTGAGGTTCATAAGGAGGAAGTGTTCCCAATTCTGAAAAGTGTGATAATAGATACGTCCGCTGGGCCACATGGGATATATCCGAGGACTCTCTGGGAAACCAGGGAGGAAATTGCAGTGCCTTTGGTTTTGACCTTGATGTCATCATTTTTTTCAGGAATAGTGCCAGAAGACTGCATGGGAGTAAATGTTGTCCCCCTTGTTCAAGAAGGGGAGTAGAGACAACCTTGGTAATTATAGGCCAGTGAGCCTTACTTCAATTGTGGGAAAAGTGTTGGCAAAGATTACAAGAGTTAGGATTTATAATCATCCAGAAAGGACAAAGTTGTTTAGGGATAGTCAACATGGTTTTGTGAAGGGTAGGTTGTGCCTCACTAACCTACTTGAGTTCTTTGAGAAGGTGACCAAACAGGTGGATGAGAGTAAGGTGGTCGATGCGGTATATATGGATTTCAGTCAGGCGTTTGATAAGGATCTCCACGGTAGGCTATTGTATTAAATACAGAGGCATGGGTTTGAGGGTGATTTAGCAGTTTGGATCAGAAATTCACAAGCTGTAAGAAGACAGAGGGTGGTGGTTGATGGGAAATATTTATCCTGGAGTTCAGTGACTAGTGGTGTACCGCAAGGATCTGTTTTGGGGCTACTGCTATTTGTCATTTAAATAAATGACATGGATGAGTGTGTAGTACGATGGGTTCATTAAATTTGTGGATAACAGTAAAGTCGATGGAGTTTTGGACAGTGTTGAAGGATGCTGCAGGTTACAAACGTTCATAGCTAAGCTGCAGAGCTGTGCTAAGTGATGGCAAATGGAGTTCAATGCAGAAAAGTGTGAGGTGATTCAAGAGGAATACAGAGTACTGGATTAATGGGAAGATTCATTGAACAGATTCTAGATGAGCAGAGAGATCTCGGTGTCCATGTAGATAGATCCCTGAAAGTTGCCACCCAGGCTGATAAGTTGTTGAGAAGACATACAGCTTTTATTGGGAGAGGGATTGAGTTTCGGAGTCATTTTACAGCTGTAGAAAACTCTGGTGCGGCCGCACTTGGAGTATTGTGTACAGTTCTGGTCACCGCATTGTAGGAAGGGTGTGGAAGCATTGGAAAGGATGCAGCGGAGATTTCCCAGGATGTTGCCTGGTATGGAGAGAAGGTCTTATGAGGAAAGGCTGAGGGACTTGAGGTTGTTTTTGTTACAGAGAAGAAGGTTGAGAGATGACTTCATAGAGACATACAAGATGATCAGTGGATTAGATAAAAGAAGTTACTGCAGATGCTGGAATCTGAAACCAAAAGAGAAAATGCTGGAAAATCTCAGCAGGTCTGGCAGCATCTGTAAGGAGAGAAAAGAGCTGACATTTCGAGTCTATCTGAGTCAGGCCTGCTGAGTTTCTCCAACATTTTCTCTTTTATGATGAAGTAACCAGTTTGATTGGCAGCACATCTACAAACATTCAGTCTATCCAACACGTAGACAGCACCTTCAACATCCATGACCATTACCTTCCTAAAGACTAAGGTAGGAGATGCATGAGAACACCATGACCTGCATGTTCCCTTCCAAGCCACTCACTATCCTGTCTTGGATATATATTCCTTTAGTAAAGTCCCATCCGACCATAGGGCTGATCTCTCTGAGACATGACTGGTCGTGTGTTTAACCTGGATCACCATGCCTCAGGGAAGCGGGGGGTTGAGAAGTGGGACTTTTATTGTGATCTCAACCAACATGGTTTGGAGGAGCTGGTATTGGTCTGGGGGGTGGGCAAGGTTAAAAATCACACAACACCAGGTTATAGTCCAACAGGTTTATTTGGAAGCACTAGCTTTTGAAGCACTGATGAAGAAGCAGCACTTCATAAGCTAGTGCTTCCAAATAAACTGTTGGACTATAACCTGGTGTTGTGTGATTTTTAACTTCAACCAGTGTGGGAATTGAACCTGTGCTATTAATGTAGAACATTGAACAGGAAAGCACAGGACAGGCGCTTCAGCCCTCAATGTTGTGCTGATCGTTTATGCTCCTCGAAGATCAAAGGAACCTCCATACCTGTCATTGTTCCACCTTCCAAGTACTTATCCAATAGTCGTTTAAATGTCCCTCATGATTCTCACATTACTCCCCCTGCTGGCAGTGCATTCCACACACCCACCACTCTCTGTGTGAAGAACCTACCTCTGACATCCCCCAAACCTTCCTCCAATCACCTTAAAACTTGTGTCCCCTTGTGATAGCCATTTCCAGCCTGGGAAAACGTCTCTGACTATTCAGTCTATCTATGCCTCTGATCATCTTGGACACCTCCATCAAGTCACCTCACATCTGTCTTCACTCCAATGAGAAAAGTCTGAGTTTTCTCAAATTATCTTCATAAGACATGCCCTCCATTCCAGACAGCATCCTGGTAAATCTCCTCTGCACCCTCTCTAAAGCTTCTACATCCTTCCTATAATGAGGTGACCAGAACTGAATACAATATTCCAAGTGTTGTCGAACCAGGGCTCTATAGAGCTGCAGCATACCCTCACAGCTCTTAAACTCAATCCACCTGCTAATGAAAGCAAACACGCCATACACCTTCTGAACAACCCAATCAAATTTGGTGGCAACCTTGAGGGATCGATGGACATGGGCCCCAAATCCTTCTGTTCCTCCACACTGCCAAGAATCCTGCCTTTAACCCTGTATTAACCCAATTAAATGCAACCTTCAAAAATTAATCATTTCACACTTCTCCAGGTTGAACTCCATCTGACAACTCTGTATCCTGTCAATGTCCCGTTGTAACCCACAACAGTCCTCCACACTATTTACCACTCCACCAATCTTCATGTCATGAGCAAACCTATTAACCCCTCCCTTCCACTTCCTCCTCCAGGTCAGTAATAAAAATCACAAAGAGCAGAGGTCCCAGATCCTTGCAGAACATCACTGGTCACCAAGCTCCAGGCTTTACATCCAATATTTCCTGATGAAGGGATTTTGCCTGAAACGTCAATTTTCCTGCTTCTCAGATGATGCCTGACCTGCTGTGCTTTTCCAGCACAACTCTAATCTAGACTCAGATCTCCAGCATCGGCAGTTCTCACTTTCACCTCTCCAATACTTTCCATCTACCACCACTCTCTATCTTCTATGGGCCAGCCAATTTTGTATCCAGACAGCCAAGATTCCCTGTATCCCATGCCTCCTTACTTTCTGATTGAGCTTAGCACAGGGAACATTCTCAAACACCTTGCTAAAATCCATGTACACCACACCCATTGCTCTGTCTTCATCAATGAATTTTGTCACATCCGCAAAGAATTCATAAGTTTTGCGAGGTATGACCTGCCCTTCACAAAGCCATGTGACTATCTCTAATCAAGCTATGGTTTTCCAAGTAATCAGAAATCCTGTCTCTCAGAATCCTCTCCAATAATTGCTGACCACAGACTGGTTTATAGTTCTCAGGGTTATCCCTCTTGCCTTTCTTGAACAAGGGAATAACATTTGCCACCCTTCAATCATTTGGCACTACTCCAGTGGACAGTGAGGATGCAATTGTCATCGTCAAAGGCGCAGCAATCTCTTCCCTCACTTCCTGTAGTATCCCAGGCTATATCCCGTCTGGCACAGGGGACTTATGTATCCTTACATTTTTCAAACCTTTCAGCACATCCTCTGAATAAACATTTTGAGCACAAACTATTTGAGCAGACCAGCCTGTTTCACGCTGTCCTCACAAATGTCAAGGTCCCTCTCCACAGTGAATAATGAAGCAAAGTATCAAGACCAGGCTCAGGGTGATCTGTCTGAGAAGAGTTCCCATCACCTGTCCTGTGGGGATTGGCTCACTGCCATCAATTCAACCCCTCACTTTCCACGTGGAAATATTGTCTTCATCTCAATCTGAATGTACACAATACAAATCATATCTGAGTATATTTGGTAAATAACTATAAGTAATGTAACCAAATTGATTCCCTGGGGTTTGAGATTAGAATGAGAATTAGATTTTATTGACACGTGTACTCAAGTATAGGAATACATGAGGACAGTGAAAAGTGCCCACAGACACCATTCTCCACCACCATCTGCAACAAGATAGATTCCCTTCCATTACCTTGGCCATACACCAGTCAGAATCTGTCAGCTCCTAAAGAAATCATCCACTCTGATGGAGAATCGGGAAACTGCTATCCAGCCAGTGAATGACCTTTACTGTCTGAATCCTGAACCTGTTGCTGTTCCTGGTGATTCATGGTTCAGCCCCAGTGTATTGGAAGGTAGCGGGTGGAAGCCCTGCATTAAAAAAGGGAGACAGAAAGCAGGAAGCACAGGCCGGTTAGCTTAACATGTCACAGGGAAACTGCTGGAAGGTATTATTCAAACAGATACAGCAGATCACATTGATCAGTTGAAGATAATCTGGCAGAGTTGACATTGTTGTGTGTGTCCATTGAATTTCTTTGAGGATGTAACATGGGTCATTGATAAAGGGGACTGCCCTGAGCTTAGCTTTTGTCCCATAAAATAACCCAGCAAATGTCATGGCAGGAGGTAAAGGCTCACAGTGTGTGTGTGTGTGGGGGGGGGTTGGGGGGGTGGGAATGATTCCACGGGAGCATGTGAGCACTGTGGTTTATTGAAACGGAAAGCAATGGGGAGCAGCACTTTCATATCCGATAGTGCTGGGGCTTGAAGCAGCACTTACATATCCAATAGTGTTGGGGCTTGAAGCAGCACTTACATATCCGATAGTGTTGGGGTTTGAAGTGAGTTTGCCAATTGCTGGATTTGTTTCCCTTTGGCCCGAGCTGCTTCCTGTTCATCATGGGGTGGGGGGTGGGGGGGGGGGGGGGGGAAGAGGTGTATAATCCCTCTGTCCATCCATCTCCCATCAGGATGGCCTGAAGGTTCTCTGCTTCTGCCTCAGAAAGAGACCTGAACAGTCCCCATCCCCCACCATCCCCATCCACCAGACCCAGCTCATTTGGAACCGTTTCCCTTTCACTGACCTCACTTTCTCCAAATCAAAGGGCTGCTTCTGGCTCCCTGCACGGGTCCGAGTGTATCTGTGTCTTTGTGAGGAAGGTGGAATATTTCTTAGTTGAGTCCTATTTAACTCTTTCTCCAACCTGTTGGTGATACAATTACTGCTATTCCTGCTCATACCAGAATTAGAGGAAAAATATATTAATTTGTTTCCAATTTCTGTCTTTCCCTCATTACCTGTTTGCTACCCTGTTATTGCAGCCTTTGGTGTTCCTGGTAAGGCAATGTTTTTTGCTTCATGGACAGTGAATACCATGGTGTTCATGGAACAGATTTCAGGAATAGTCCTCATTGCAGAGTACCTTATCCACCCGAAGGAATTGGGGAATATGGACTCGGTGCTGCATATTTACTGAGCAGCTCCCCCGGGATAGGGATCAGCAAAGAAAATCAAGTCTAAAGACTTTAATGTAATGTTTGTGATGAAACTGAACATTTTACTGGAATCAACACATATTCAGCAGTTATTGAGAAGTTATATCTAATACATAGGAAGTAAAGTTTGTTGGAAGGACACTTGTCATTTTCAAAGATTTCTTTTCTTCTGACAAATTGTCAGGAGCATTGATCTGTAGCATGGAAGCAAATCTGTGGTGAGCTCTGTGGAATATCACATCCCAATATAACCCAACCATTTGGTGTGATTTATTATATGAAGGTCCCCCTTGCTGTCTCTTCTCTCTCCCTCTTACAGCAAACCTACTGACCATCATCATTCTCTCCAATGGGAAGTGTGGACATTCCAAATGTATCTCCGTGTACATGATCGCCATGTCAACTGCAGATTTCCTGGTCCTGTTTTTGGGTGTTGGATCACGTTTTGAGATATCACATTCCAGATTCATTTCTGTCCTACGCTGCAGTTTGTAAATTCATCCTGTGTTTTATTCCTGCCACATTGGATATGTCAGTCTTGTTGACTGTCTTCTTTACAATGGACTGTTTTGTAACGATCTGTTGTCAGATATTTAAAGCAGACTATTGCACAGTGCGAACTGCTGCTCTGATGATGACAGCATTCCCTGCCCTGATTGCTTTACAGAACACATCCTGCTGGTTTCCATATGACCCTGGCTGAATAATTCCCAACGTTGCCTGGGGCTGTCACTCCAATGTGACCTTTTACACATCAACTGCAGGTGAGGCATCCTCCTGGGTGAAAAGGATTTCAGTTGCATGGCTGCCTTTTTGTTTGAGATTACTGTTTAACTCTTTAACAATCCGGTGTATTTTAGTGGACAGCAGAGTCTGCAGGGGATTGTGGGATCTCAGCAATGAGAACAGCACCGACACAGAGATGAAACTCAGAAGGAAATCCATAGTTTTCCTGTTCAGTCTATCAGGCTGTATTGTGGCTTACAGCCATCATTAACTTTTTAACCAGTAAAAAGACACCGATAGTACATTACCGAGGTGTTTATACAGCTCCAACAGACACCGCCATTGATACTGGGGACATTCGAATGTATTTGAGTTTCTGCACAAACACGTGTAATTATGCAGCTAACCAAACCCAAATTCAGGGAAGAGGTGAAGAAGGCGATGAAATCTCCCTTCATTTTGATATTGACTTTGGTTAAAAAACGTTAAACTGAAACTTTCTTCCCAGACTGTGTAAATGCCAACCTGTGGTCTCACTTAGAATGGCCTATTCTATTACGGCTAAGAAGGATTCCACTTGTGAAAATGAAACGTTCTTGGAATACATTTTTCAAACTGTCGGCTGTGTTTGAGACCTGCTCATTTCTCAGGGGGTAACAGTCCTGATGGTGGTTACCCTCCATCCAGTCAAATTGTTCTCCCGGTTTTACCTGCCAGGGGCTAACACCACAACAGCCTCTTCTTGTTCACCAGCATCTCCACTTTAATCTTTGAGCAGTAGTCCAACCTCACCTCCATTTCCCAGATGGATGGGAATGCCAACTTCTGATACCATTCTCACCGTGACCTTCTGAGAGTGTTTGTTGTGGTTCAGCAGGAACACAATAACTTCTGATCGTTTCGCTCAGAAAAAGGTGAACTGAAGGTACCCAGATACAGATCTAAGGCTCAGTCTGTCTAGAAAGGACAAAGTTAAACATCACACAATACCAGGTTGCTGTCCAACAGGTTTATTTGGAAACATGAGCTTTCGGAGCGCTGTTCCTTCATCAGGTGGTTGTGGAGGAAAAGATCATGATCGCAGAATTTATAGCTGAAGGAGGCCAGTGTCATGGCGATGTGATACATTAAACAATTTTAGATTAAACCTTTCAACTTTTAGAATGGGATTTGCTGGCTTCTGTTCTTTGATACGTAAACCCCAGAACTTCTTTTAAATTACATTCTCAAGATAGCTCAGCGTTTCTAACAATAGGTGTGAAGTCTGTCTGTGTCCCAGTGCTATGTCAGACTGAGGAGCCATCCACATACACAGGATCTGCTCAGATGAGGAGGAATGTGACGGACACTTGAAAGTGTTCAAGGATGTCGTCATGAGAACAGGGTATGATGCTCAACTCATCGACTGCCAGTTCTGACATGCCACAGCGAGTAACCCCAGTGACCTCCTCAAGAGACAGACATGACGCTATGACAATGAATGATTTACAGCGCACAACAATCACCAGACAGGGGTGTTCCCTCCCAGTCAGGGAACACTTCAGCAGGCAGGGACGTGTGGTCTCGGATCTTCGGATGACCATCCTCCAAGGCAGACTTCAGGACAAGCAACAACACAAAGTGGCCGAGCAGAGGCTGATAGCCAAGTTCGGTCCCCATGGGGATGGCCTCAACTGGGACCTTAGGTTCATCTCTCACTACAGGAGACCCCACTGCACCACACAGACACAGACACACACACACACAGACACACACACACACACACAGACACCCACAGACACACACACACACACACACACACAGACACAGACACAGACACACACACACACACACACAGACACACGCACAAACACACCACTCCCTCTCATCTCAAATGCACACGCAAAGCCCCCGCCCTCACACCCACACACACCATCTCACAGACGGATACTCCATCACACTCACACAGACATTTATCCAAGTCTACACACACACTCTTCCACGTGCACTCACATCCACATGCACACACTCACATGCAAACTCACTCTGTTGCTCCGACACGCACACACATAGAAGTTTATGGGGTGAGTATGTTTTTGCAGAATTACATTTTATTTTGCTCAAAACCTGCATGAATCCATGTAAAACTATGCAGAGGGTTTGTCAGTCTGACATGGCATTGGGACACAGACAGACTTCACACCTATTGTTAGAAACGCTGAGCTATCTGGAGAATGTAATTTAAAAGATGTTCTGGGGTTTACTTATCAAAGAATCGGCAAATCCTGTTCTAAAAGTTGAAAGCTTTAATGTAAAATTGTTTAGTGTATCACATCTCCATGACACTGGACTCCTTTGGCAATAAATTCTGTGATCATGATCTTATCCTCCACAACCACCTGATGAAGGAGCAGCGCTCTGAAAACTAGTGCTTCCAAATAAACCTGTTGGACTCTAACCTGGTGTTGTGTGATTTTTAACTTTGTCCACCCCAGTCCAACACCGGTAACTCCAAGGCATGTCTCGAAAGGAGAAGAGCACACACCTGCTCAAAGGAACATGGAGACAAATTCCAACAGAGGAAGAAGTCAATCAGCTCAGTGTGTTTGTACTGATGCACGAAAGGTCTGCAGCTCCATTCACACTTTACACAGCTCCTCTATTCTATTCTATTTGTGTCTCATCCCCAACTAAAGCCAACCCAGTTTCTCTGGTCAGTAGAATAGGTCAGTCTCAGGTTCGGACAGTGGAGATCTCTTTGTTGGGCAGAGCAGTGGCATGATCACCATCTGCTACATCGGACACTGTTACCTCTGTAAAGGTTTTCCAGATTGACTGGGACCATGTGACAGTCGAAGGGAGGGTCCGGACCAGTATAACTGGTGACATGGCAGCAGTTTGACCCCACAAAACATTGTGAGTCATCTTCATCCCACTTCATGTTCCCCACCTTTGTATTTCCCCCTTCCCGTATTGGTCGATAAATGGATGGTACAGTCTGTGGAGAGATCATCAGCTTTACTGGGATTCGGAATGTGAAGGCAATGGCCCTGAGAGATATTCCTGTCTATTTCAGAGGATCTCCAGGCTTCATTGTTCCCATCGAAATAAAGTTAATTTTAGTTACATTTTTCAGCACTCGATAATCCTCACTAATTCTCCTGTTGCTGCTTCTGAAACCTCCCGGAATCACAAGGACATGCACATTTACAAAGGGGATCAATATCCAGAGTTTGATATTGTCACTTACCTTGTGAAATACAAGAGATTGTTTGGACGTTTCAGGACTGGAGGGACATAGGTCAATTTTACTCCAAACAGACAATGGGTTTGAAGTTCAGCAGAGATTGATGGATGTGATTGAGAAGATGCTGAATGATCTATTACACTGACAGAGACGTTCTCTTTGATTTGAGTCTGCAGACTGTCCAGTTTTTGATCAAAGATCTTGCTTGGGATTGATGGAGATGATTGGGAGATGGGTAGATTGGGACTGACTTCCAGAGTTGTCCTACCCCCCGTCAGGATGGGCTCAGTCTAGCTGTTCCTCATGTGGACAGTCTCACTGGTCACTCTATGTGTAGTGTGACTGTCCCCTGCCCCTTCACCCAGCTCTGGGACCCTGTCTCTCTCGCCCCCCTGTTGCTATTGTCAGAAACAAAATCAATAAAATTCAGACGAGACCACCAACACTGGAAACAAGACAATTTATTCTACAATCTTACAAGAAAGGGCATCACTTGCAGAAGCAAATGAGCAATGATCATTCAAACTAGTACACAGTTATACTTTTGAGATGCGTGAGGTCACCTATCCCGACTCTTACATTACCCAATCTTTCTTATTGTATTCTACCACTACCCAGCTGTGCGCCGCCCTTATCGCCCCCTTTTCTCCAAGTTGGCAACCTTTCCCTCTGTAAGTGCTGACATGAGGCTAAACTTGTATCTTGATGTTCTTTTACTTTGCTTGTAACATCTTCCATTCTTCATAGGTACATTTCATTCTTGAACATACGTTTTAACAATGTATCTTTTCATGCTTGGTTTATGTGTTTCAGCTATCTCAGCTATTTTGCTGAGACTATTATTTAAAAGAATTATTTGCTTTAATAATTCTGCTCGAAAGTTAGTATTTAATTATCCACAATTATTCATTAAAGATAAAGATACGTTTCCCTAATGCTTGCCTAGCTGATATTTTTCCCTGTACTCCTTGTCCGCACATACACACTCTGGTGCAGAGGTTCACAATCTTGTCATTTCTGTCCTTCTAAATCTGTCTTTTTTCAAACTCCAGGAGTAATCTGCTCCTCTCTCTTTCTTGCGCTTGTGCTATTGTCATGACCATTATTGATTGTAATCCTCCCAAAGACATTACCAGCTTAGTCATTATCCACTTTAACACATTCAACCCTATCAATAGACCTACTATTATTAGTAATACTTAAATTCCTAAATTAACTAACCATTTTCCCCAACCAGTCAGTCTCCAGTTACCCATCCCCATCCTTCACCTTTTCGGAGTTCATCCCCAATTTCTCTTATATTGCTTATTCTTTACTATTTTTGCCTTATCTTCCACTATGGAAGAGGTGTCTGGGATGAAAGTGCAGCATTCCTCACCAATCAGAGCACAGGTTCCACCTTTTTCGGCCAAGAGATAATCTAAAGCCATTCGATTCTGTAAAGCTGTTAGTCTTGTGGCAATTATTTCGGTGGTTATGGCCGATATTTTGGACTGAGTTTCTCCCATTGCGTCGGTGGTATCATTAATTAAATTTTCAAGGGCAGCCGCCAGTTTCTGTATTTCTACCCCTGTCCTTGTAGTGCCATAGTTTGGGAATAGTGTCCACAACAGACGGTCTCCTTCAGAGACCTCTCGGGTCTTACGTCTCATCCCCCCTTCCTTTCTCAGGTTGGGCTCATGTTTTCCTATTCGGAGGTGAGGGACATATAAGCGAGGTAACAGCAGCCACTCCAGCCTTTCTGGTCTTGAGGCAGTGTTTCATCAACTTCATAACATGCATGTATTTCTACACATTCGGTCACGCAAACATATTTTTCCCCGGGAATAAATGGATAGGCCTTCAGACCGCATACCCAATATGTTCTGTTTAATATTCGGGGAGTGGTCGTGGTCGTAGCTTGGCTGGTGTAGACACAAGATGATCTTCCTAACTGGAAGGGTACGGTGTCATTCTGATTACAGAAACAGGTGGTATTCACTGCTCCTTTTGGTGGGGAAATTCTAAGGCCATTGATAACACCCTGAGTTTTCGGGGCCGGCCTTGGGAACCATCCCACAAAGTTATATTTTCTCTTTTCAGATTTCCACTTTGTATTACTTGTGCCCAAGTCAAATTGTTGTACATCGTATCCTTCTTTTTTAGTGAGCGATATTACCGAGGTGGGGATTCCCGATTCGCCATGGTGTGGAATTTCTGCACATACCCAACTGTTGGCAAGTCCCTCTTGTTTAGCATAATTTTGGCATAGTGTAGCGAAGCGATTTTTTTCACTTCCTTGAACAGTTAATACTATTAACATGACAATGCTATCCCAGTATTCACCCATCTCTGAACCCTGCCTCCCGCCCTATCTTAATCTTTTAGGTGCCAGGGAAAAGTGAGTCCGCACAACCCTTACAATCAATAACTATATATATATATATATCATCAAACGTTAAAAAGAGTGAAAGAGTCTTTTATCGCAGTTCATTCCTTCTTTCTCAGCTTAACTTTCAGAGGGTTGTCTGTAGGATGAGCGTACCACTCCACCAATGGGGCGTTCCCAGGACCTTTGATGCGAGTGTGATGACTCCACCCTTTCCCAACAGTCCGGATAGCTGTCTCAGTGGTCAGGAGGGTTGGGAATGGTCTCTCCCAGCTCGGGTTGAGTTTGGTATCTTCCCAGGCCTTGATCAGGACCCAATCACCCGGCTGTATACGGTGTGCTGCAAATTCGAGCAGCAGTGTCTGTACCAACAAGCCTTTATTCCTAAGAATAGATAATGAAGAGCCAAGTGCTACAATATAATTTTTCAAAACCTTGTCATTAAATTCAGCTGTAGGCACCTCTCCTTTCCCTCCTAGGAATGGTAGCCCAAACATCATTTCATAACGAGAAAGGCCGATATCGCGCCTTGGGGCAGTCCGAATGTGTAATAGTACAATAGGTAAACATTTGGTCCATGGTAATCGAGTCTCTCGGACTAGTTTAGATAATTGCTTCTTTATGGTCTGATTCATTCGTTCCACCCGTCCAGAGGAGGGTGGGTGCCAAGGGGTGTGGAACTCCCAAGAGATCTCTCATCTTGCCATTACTTCTTGCAAGATATTGGAAGTGAAATAGCTCCCTTGGTCTGAGTCTGTCCTTTCCACTATTCCATATCATGGGATGATATGTTCGAGGAGGGTTTTCACCACTCCTTTTGAGGTGGCTGATGGGAAAGCTTCCATCCACCCGGTTAAATGGTCTACTAGCACTAACAGGTACTTCTGTTTTCCCATCGGGATAGTTCGGTATAGTCCACCTGTATACTTTGGAAGGGTCTCACTCCTGGGTTTCTTCCTCCTTTAAGCCCTTCCTTTACTATTTTCTTATTGATCTTTTGACAAGTTATACATCCTGCACATATATGTTTCGCCAACGTATATATTCCCTTACATCCATATTTTCTTAATACTGTGTCACACATGGCTTGTGAACCCCAGTGACTACCCTGGTGTATGGTGGCTAAGATGTTTCTCATGACTGGTTTACTCAGTAATTCCCTCCCATCCGGGAGGATCCACTTTCCTTCAGTTGTCTTAGTGGCTCCTATTTCTTGGAACTCTTTTTCCTCTTCTCCTGTGTATATGGGGTTCCCGGGAGAAGAGTCAATTAAGGGTGTAAGAATCTGTATCCTTGTTACTGTATGGTTCATAGCTGCCTCTTTGGCTGCCTCGTCTGCTAGCCAGTTTCCCTTTGTTTCTAGAGTGTTCCCCTTCTGGTGTCCAGGTACATGGACTATAGCTATTTCCTGGGGTAATTTCAAACTTTTCAATCCTTGTCCTATTAACTCTTCATGTACTAACTCCTTTCCCTGACTATTGATTAGTCCCCGTTCTTGCCATATCTTTCCGAAGGTATGGACTACCCCATAGGCACACTTGGAGTCAGTGTAAATTGTCCCATCCCGTTTCTCGAAGTTTCTCTAAGCTTGGTTTAATGTGTACAATTCACAGGTCTGGGCTGACCATGTGTTAGGCAGACAGTCAGCCTCCACTGTTTGGTTTTTGTTACCATCCACTACTGCATATCCATTGTGTCTTTTTCCTTCCACTCCTCTCGATGATCCATCTATAAACAATCTATCCCTGTCATGTAGAGGGAGATCTCTCAGGTCCTGTCTAATTTTGGTTTGATATTCGATGATATCTAAACAGTCGTGCTCTAATTCTCGTTTGTCTAGAGGTTCTCCCTTCCAAAGAAAGGTAGCTGGGTTTAGACAGGTGTCTGTTGCTAACACGAGGTCATCTTTCTCCATCAGGATGGCCTCGTATTTTAGAATTCGTGAATCTGTCAACCATCTTCCTGCTTTTTGGTTTAACACAGTTCTGACTTGGTGGGGAGTGCTAACTACTAGCGCTCCTCCGAAAGTAAGTTTCCAGCTTTCTTCTACCAATATGGCCGTTGCTGCAACTGCCTGTAGACATCCAGGATTTTGGACAGGAAGGCTATGGGCTGTTTCTTCCCCCCTCCTTTCTGGGTTAACACTCCTAAGGCTGCTCCATCGTTTACTGTCACAAAAAGGTGACATGGTTTCTCGAGGGAAGGAAGGGCCAATACTGGTGCTTGTGCTAGACTACGCTTCAACTCATGTAACCCTCCCTTTTCCTCTTCTGTCCAGTACAGTCCTTCGTGTTCTGATTCTGTCAGTTTGTAATATAACCTCTTCATTTTCTGGACATAGGCTTCTATCCATAATCTACAATAACCCATCAGCCCAAGGAACTTTTGTAATTCCCGTTTGGTGTTCGGGAGAGGCAGTTCTACTATCCCTGGGATTCTTTTGG